>NW_027040683.1:11355000-11502542 GCF_037179485.1 Ochlerotatus camptorhynchus
AGCCCCCCCCCCCCCCCGACGAAATACTGTAGGGGAGTTCCGGGGGGATAGTGGCTAGAGGCGAGTAAGGTTTTAGTGGTTAAAAGTCCCACACTGTGCCAGAAGGAGAACAAACACGCAACACAGTGACAGGCCAGGCTTTTGAAGCTTTCCTTACTATAAAAAAAAAAAAAAACACACACACACACAGGCACACACGCACACACACACACACACACACACACACACACACACACACACACACACACACACACACACACACACACACACACACACAGACACACACACACACACACACACACACACACACACACACACACACACACACACACACACACACACACACACACACAAACAAACACACACACACACACACACACACACACACACACACACACACACACACACACACACACACACACACACACACACACACACACACACACACACACACACACACACATACACACACACACACACACACACACACACACACACACACACACACACACACACACACACACACACACACACACACACACACACACACAAACACACACACACTGGGTTGAAGCGCTACTCCTTGCGTTTGATGGTAAATGATAAAAACAGACACTGCCTCAGACCTTAAGTCCGGATGTGACTGCAGTTGATTGTATCGTATTATCACACAAGTTGATCATGCCTCTAGTGGATTACGACAAAAATGACCAATCATTCGTAGCAACAGAGATGGAACATCATTACAAATGCAAACAACCCGACTAATCTCACCATATGACCTTTCGTGCTGAATAAACATATCACCCTACTCGGGTCATTGTTTACAGTCGTGATATTTGCAGATACGGCTATCGCCAATGCACTTCCCACCACCACCTCCGCCAATTTTCCGATCGATGTCTTATCTGGTTCGCGCATTCTCTCGTTCGTGCCTAGTTCCACAGTTTTCTCCAACGTGGGATTTACTGAACGTCTGCTCTCCATTCGGATTACACAAGCTGCTTCTGCTAAAATTACTATGATGCATGCAGAGCGTGCATACCTACAAATAGAGAGTAGGTAGATAGTGCAGATTTGAATTGGCAACCGCACAATTAACAGCAGCACCCTTATTTGGAGCCCGAAGATTGCATATCTGCTGTGGGTATAAGATGGGGGCGAATGGAAGAATCATTCGTTGAAAATCAAATTTGATTTCGTTGAACATAATATGAGAATCGAAATGGTATGTCTGCTTTTGCTGTCCACCCTATCGGAAGGCCGCATTTTATCATATTTAGTTTAAAATTCCGGCGCACATCCATCAGCAAATCAAACTACTAGTGGATCGTAATCATTGACAATCGTATCGATCGTCTAGAGCCACATTAGGCAATTTCGGATCGTAATAATAATTTTAGATTTTTTCTCGGAATGGATTCTTGAATCGTCACACAGTGGCCATTAATGAACAATTTGACGTAATCAAAAACATGTTCCTGCTCGCTTAAAATCCATGGGTGCGTCTTCCTTCGGGAAAGGAAAGGAAAGCCGTTAGACCCTGCCCATGTGTTGATGGATACGATATATAGGGTCCAGGTCAGGATCGTCCTAACTACCCTAGGGGCCCCTGGTCTATTTTGTATTGCGGGGTTCGCTATGATTCGATATCAATTTTCACATTCAAGCACACACGAAACAAAAATAGGAACATGCGAACGCGAATGCGAACATAGGTACGTGGTCCAGAAACCGTATTTTGGTGGAAAAAATTGTTTGAGCCTAAATAATTAGTGTTGGATATAGGGGAGTTTACGTATTCTCGTCAATCTAAGCAGTGTCCACACTTCTATTAGCATTTTCTCAGCGTCACGCACATATATGACGTGTCTGTTAGTTTACATTCATCTGCTGCTTGCTTCTCTATCCATTTTAATCGACAGAATTCTTCAAAACTGTTTGAAAGCGTTTTTACAACGCTCCAAACTTCTCAGGTGAGTGTGACTATTGTCGGCAGCCTCGTTTTCTTCGGCAACCTTCCCATTAGAACTGCGTGTTAACCAGCTGTTCTTTTATCGGCAACTTGAAATCAACCCCATTTTAGAGTACGTACGCTTCATTTGAATAAAAATCTGCCATAACAGGACTGCTCAGACGTACACATACAATCAGATTGAAGCTGAAAGACTAAAGAATCGTTTGGATGCATTCAGGGAAGTGTGTTGATGGGAAAGCATAGTGAAATTAACGTTTAAATTTTGGTTGCCGAAAACAGTCAATGGGTGCCGAAGCCGACATTTACCCTATAGTGTCTTGCAGATTTTTTGTCATTTATTTTGGACAATCTTTTTATGTGCAAGACCTTAGGTTGGTCCATGTCGATGAGTTGCATCTATCAACATTTTAGTTATTCGAGATGGACCAGCGTAATAACTCTACTTACTTAACCTTACTAAGCTTAACCGTAACTCCAGTGTCTGAAGACCAGTCAGGCGGTGAACCTCAGAGTTTCTAGTCCGCGGTGGACCATTGAGCATCATTTTTTTTTAAATAATCCATTTATTTGTCAAGGCTCAAATGCGTTAGCTTTGCGGAGCCGAATATTTTTTACATTATTGTGTGTGAATATCATTTTCTTACAACTTATGTTAGCAGAACGGGGGCCGATTACTCGCGGTTTACTCGAGATTAGGGATTACATTTATTGATCATCATTGAGCTTCATTCTCAAGATCTTATTCTGGATCCTTTGTTATTTGAGATGGATGATTTTTGCGCAACTCTCCAATTTTTTTTTTCAGGGACAGGGCAGACTTTCTGTTGATAAGTGGATACAGTGATCTTATCAAGATGTTACACTTGGTTTTCATTTTGTCAACGTGTTCCCTGAAAATCAGCTTGCTGTCTAGTGTTAAGCCGAGGTAGACTACATTTTTCGACCATTCCACCACTGTAACGTTCAGGCAGATCTTATTATTCTCCGACGGAACAAGTCTGGGAGATTGAGAGTGTGGAAAGGTGATGACCTGTGTCTTTGCCACGTTCATATGGATCTTCCAGCTGTTGAAATATTCAGACAGGACGTCCAGGCCTCTCTGAAGTTTGGCAGTCAGAGCTCCGATGACTCTACCCTTGTAGACGATGGATGTGTCATCTGCAAACAGAGACAACGACCCACCATCAGGGAGAGCCGGCATATCAGAGGTGAACAGGTTGAATAGAATGGGGCCAAGGATGCTTCCTTGTGGAACCCGGGCACCGATGTTGAAAGCATCCGATGTGATGCCATTCAGAGAGACTCGGAACTGACCTGTCACTAGGCAGATTAGAAGACCGTACTGGTTTAATTTGAACATCTCGCCATCATACCAGACATTGTCGAACGCTTCTTCAACGTCCAACAACGCCATGGAATATGTTTTCGAAACAGACTTGTGCCGTCTGAGAATATTTGTTACTAGAGTCAGCTGGTGGACGGTCGAACGACCTTTACGAAAATCAAACTGTTCCTCGAGCAACAAGTTGTTTTCATCTGCAGATGTTAGGAGCCGGTGGTAGACTGCTCTTTCGAACAGTTTTGATAACCCTGAGAGAAGGCTGATTGGTTGATAACTTAAAGGAGAGGTTTCCGGATGGGTATGACTTTAGCTGACTTCCAGTACGACCAAGTCGGTGGCACAGATTAAAATCAGTGGCAGATGGTTGTAAAACTGGAACTCAAGTGTTTGAGTTCCAGATTCAGGATGCTGTCGAAACCTGGGGCCTTCATGTTTTTAGATGATTTGATATAGGCCAACAGTTCGTCAGCCGTAATCTCGGATTCTTCGGAAAATAATTGAGAATCTGATGGAGGTTGGTTGCGTTTTCAGCAACATCAGCTTTGTGAGGGCTGACGATGTTTTGTCCGAGATTATGAGAGCTGACGAAGTGTTGACTTATCGCGGCAGCCTTCTCTTCAGGAGTTATCAGATCAACCACTGGGTCATTCGGCGAGATTTTGAAACATATTTCAGAATTCATGAAAGCAATTTTCGTCGCACAGTTTGATAAAAGAATTTGTAGAGATCGAAGAGTGCTGTGCTTGTAGATGGAAGCGAAAAAAATTTCTCCCGTCAAATTTTTGGATTTTGTGTTGTTCCGGATTTTGACGTATATTTACATGCATTTTTAACCGCTTTACTACCAATCCCCAGAGAGCCAAAACATTCAAATTTGAAAGAGAAAATCCCCTCTCACGATCTCAATATCTCAACATTCCATGTATTTTGATGACACTCTGTAACATTTGGTGGGGGAGGGAGGATTAACATTTGAAGTCCCTCCCAGTTAGCATATTCTGCATAAAAAATACATAAAAATTCCCTCCCTTTTACAAGAAATCCTGCAAGAAAATACTATCCTAAATTTCTAGGAAAAAACGGAACGATAATGAATGATTTCTTTTGACTTATTTTGACCATTATATGTATCCAAAGCGTTCCATCCACTTTTCCAAATTTCTAACTTACTATCAATGGAACAACGCCATCAATGAGAAAAAATAGCCTTGACTTAATGGTGAAAACTATTTTTGTAGTTCTTTAAAAATTCTACTCTAACTCTTTTCTTAAATGAACTTGATGGCTCTGAAAAGGGTCGTTTTGTTACTTGGTTGTTGGTGATAATGATGCGTAGACGACATCCATGGCCAGGACTGTCTGCGCTTGGCGTGTTCAGTGACGGCATCACGGATCACATTTTATCGGCACACCTTTAGCACACCTCGGGTTTTCCCGTTGTTTTCTGTGGAACGGGTGCATCGCAACTAATGCGAGCGCGACTTTGACTTTAAATGATCTATATTTCTTGAATTTGTGTGGTTTACATGTATTACTTATCAAGTGACACAGACGCGTCTTTTCAACTTCAGTTCCTTTGAAATTCCAATTATTATTAATTACAGTTCCGAGTCCTATCAGGCCTGTTTTAAGAATGACCACCTTGGTGGGATTGGTTTGTTTAAAATTTGAAAAAGGAGACTACTTATAACTACTATTAACAACTATAACTAACCTATAACTACTATATACACCTAATCTACTATATACAAATTGCTTATCAAAGCATGTTCTGATAAATTACATTTTTGTGTAAATTTAGTCTTAATTTCGTTAATTCTTAAATCTATTTTGGCAATTCCTGCCTCTTCGTGTAAATTTGTAATTCTAGTGTCGAAAAGACGATCAAGAACCATCCTCAGCACTCTATTCCGAGTGACCTGAATTTTGTTCCTGTGAGTCTGAGCACATGATTCCCACACCGGAGCTGCGTAGAGGATCGCAGGTGCTATGATTTGTTTGTAGACAGCCAGTTTGTTCACCCTTGAGAGGCGGGATCTGCGGCAAATCAGCGGATACAGACACCTAACCAAGACAGAACACTTGAATACAGTTTTCTCTACATGCGAACGGAAGAGGAGCTTTTCATCGAACAACATCCCGAGTTAGGTTACTTCGGCGGACCACTCAACCCTTGTGCCATCCATAATTACAGTACAAGATGGAGCCGGTTTCAGTTTGGGCGATTGCCGTGTTTTGGAGGCATTGATTTTGATTTTCCACGTGGTGGCATAATCAGCAAAGGCGTTAAGGCATCGTTGAAGTTTGTTCGTTATTTCGCGAGGCATCCTTCCTTTGACGGCTATTGCGGTATCATCTGCGAACAGGAAGAACACGCAACCGTCACCGAGGGGAGGAATGTCGGAAGTATAAATGCTGTAAAGCAAGGGGCCCAGCAGACTGCCTTGCGGGACTCCTGCTGGGATGGAAAACGTGTCGGAAAGACAACCATTCAACGATACCTTAAACGACCTTTGCTGAAGGTAGTTACGGGTGATTTTAACCAGATTTAATGGGAAGTTGAAGTTACAAAGCTTATACACAAGTCCGTCATGCCAAACTTTGTCAAACGCCTTTTCAACGTCTAACAAGGCCATGGCTGTGGACTTGGATACAGCTTTGTTACTTCGGATGTTATTCATCACCCGTACTAGCTGATGATTGGTGGAGTGCCCTTTTCTGAATCCAAACTGTTCCGGAAGGAGAATGTTGTTTTCCTCGACAAACTTGAGCAAACGATTGAGAATGAGTTTCTCGAACAATTTGCTCAGCGCTGAAAGGAGGCTGATTGGTCTGTAGCTTGAAGACAATGTTGGATCCTTACCGGGTTTGCGGATTGGTATGATTTTTGCTATTTTCCAGATGCTTGGAAAGTAGTGCAGTTCCAAACATCTGTTGAAGATAGCGGTTAGAAGAGACTGCACTTTCATGCTGAGTCTCTTCAAGATCAAGTTGAATATACCGTCAAACCCGGGAGCCTTCATGTTCTTGGTGCATTTCAGCGCTGAGCAAATCTGTTTAACTGTAATCATATCCGCCGGAGGCACGACACAAGGGGAGGCATCTAGGAGGCAACGTATTGCGCAACCTGATCATCGATCGGACTTTGGATAGTCAAGCCAAGCAAATGCGATGAAGCGACATGGTCGCCGATCGCATTTGCTTTCACTCCACATGTGATTAAAAGCCATCATTTTCGACTTTGAGAGGTGGAACGGGTTTGGGATGATTTTTCAGGACCTTGGCTACCTTCCAGAATGGTCTGGAGCGGTCGTCCAGATTCTGGACAACACGCCCGAAACTTTCATTTCGGAGTGAGTCCATTCTGGAAGCAATCTGCCTGTTTAGAACAGCCACTTCACGTTTTTTGCCCAGATCTCCAGTCCTCTGAAACTGGCGTCTACGAACATTTCTCAACCGAATAAGTAAATGGGTGTGGCAATCAATAGCAACAAACTTACCCCTCACAGGAACTTGTCGAACACACGCCTCGTCAGCCACGGATATGGCCTGTTGGAGTCCTTCCAACGCTCGGTCGATGTCATCTACAGTGTCGAGCAGTGGATTTTCATAGATGTTGCTGTCCACCATTCGTCCGTACTGCACCCAGTTGACATGGTGGTAGTCTTAGGCAGCTTCTAGCAGGAACCACATTGACACCGACTTCAGTCACCACCGGTTGGTGGTCGGAGCTGAAATCGTTGTGCGCCTCCGGCTTGGATAGTCCGATGTTTGACAGGAAAAAGTCTAGCGTGGAGGGATTTCCCGCCGGAGAGATGAAAGTTGGTTCGTCCGGAAATTGCACAGTGTACAGACCATGTTGTGCGTGGTCGAACAATAGACATCCGTTCCGGTTCCTCTGGTAGTTCCTCCAAGCTTCATGGCGGGCGTTCAGGTCACCCCCAACGATGAATCGGGAGTTAGTACGGGTGATGGCGGTCAGGTCCTTCTTGAATTGGATTCCTAATCCGTTGCTTGCGGTACACTGGCGTGGGCAGTAAACAGCGATGAACCGGACGTTTCCAGTTGGTGATTCCACCTGCACACTAATGGCCTCGATGATAGAAGTGCGGATGTGGGGCAGAGTGCAAAACTTGATTCCCTTTCTGACGATGACCGCTACACCACCCCCCCTGGAGCTGGTGCGATCAAGCCGGATAATGTTGTGGTCATTCAACCAGAAGCTGTCACCGGACTTTAGGTGGGTCTCTGTTAGAAGAACCACGTCGATGTTATGCTTGCGGAGGAAGTCGGCAAGCTCAATCTGTTTAGCTCTTACAGAGCAAGCGTTCCAGGTAGCGATGGTTAGCGGTTTAGACACCATATTGGATGATGAACTTACCGAGCACTTGGATCTGTTCGGGCTTATTGCGGCACTTACGTAGAGCACCGGTCATGTTGACGAAAATTTCCATCAGTTCATCCGCTGAGAACAGATCGGGGTTGTTGTTTTGCGCTGTTGGTTGTCTCCAGAATCCAGGGGGGATGGAGAGCTTTGGCCAGTAGAATCACCGGAAGTTGCTTGAGTGGGATGCACCCGCGAATTCGCTTGCCTTTGCTGAGGAGCACGAAGAGACGGGAAATCCTGCTGGGACTTTGTCCTTCTTGCGTCCTGGTTGATTGTTAGTTGCCACCTGTTTTGGATGCGTTTGAAGTCACCACACCACAGTTGGCGCATTTTAACGCCACGGCTCCATCCGCAGGGCAGTTGGAAGCGGCGTGTTCTTGAGCGCAGTTATTGCAGCGTGGCTTGATGTTGCAGTTGCGGGTACCGTGTCCAAAATTGAGGCACCGCTGGCACTGCGTTACGTCACGATGGCCGCCACGGTATGGCTCTCATCGTACGATGATGGAGTAGATCGATCGGATGGCTTGCAGCGCATTGAGAGTCACCGTCCCTTTCTGGAAGTGCACCAGGAAGAGACAATCCGGGTACGTCTTCACGTTTTCGTCTCTCCTTGTCATTCGGAAGACAGCGATTGGGGCTAGCTTGTACCGGTTGATTTCAGCTTCAACCATCTTGGGGTCGAAGTTTGGTAAACCCCTGATGACTACCTTGAAGGGCTTCTCACCGGGGATGCCGTGCGTGAAGAATTCCGCCTTGGAATCCTTCAGATATTTCACGGCCACTTCGTACTCCGCTTTTGTTCGCAGCATCACCTTGGTGCCGATTCTGCCGAGCTTAAACTCAGCTGCAACGCCCAGCGATGAGAGATCGCCAGTCAGCGTGTTGAGTGGGACTTGCTTCACCGCCAGTGGAGGAAGCTTGATTTTCACCGCACTCGGGCCGGCAGAATTCTCGGTTTCGACGGCGCCGCCGAAATCACCGATGTCGCTGGCGTTCGTCGCGGTAACATCGTCGCGTCCGCTCGTACCATCGGACTGTCTTTGATTCTTCTTCCTGTTTTTCGTCCGCTTCACCGGGACTGGGTTGGTATTCCCAACATCGGTGGGAAGAGTAGCGTACCTATTTGAGGTAGGTACCGAGCTACCCTCACCACTGTTTTTCTTCTCCGCTTGGTCGCGAAGTCTGCTCCGGGAGCGCTGTCTTCGCATCACGCGATGTGACCGACACTACTGACGACGCGACGTGCAGTATATCTGCGAACGTTTGTAACAAACTATAGGTTAATCGAACAACTCGATAAAGCGAGCAATGACCGAAATGTACTACTTGACGTTCAAGCAGAAAAATTTAATGCGAGCGCGCAGTTAGCTACCTGTTATATAGACAACCAGCTCTGCCGGTACCATATTTTCTCACTTCTCATTGGTTACTGTGTATAGGAAGCGAGAAAATATGGTACCGGCAGACCTGGTTGTCTATATAACAGGTAGCTAACTGCGCGTTCGCAGTACTAGTTTCGTTCGTTCGTTCGCAAGTCGAATTAGCTCCGCGTTGTGTAGTGACGCTCTCGCTGACCCAGCCATGGGTAAGAAATCGCGCGGTAACGCGTGTGCCGGTTTACCGGGAAAACAGACTCTCCCAGGAGACGGCGCGACCACCGAGCCAGCCCAGAAGAAGCAGAAGAAAACCCCATTGCCCATCCCGACAGGCGTTGCGGACCCGCAGCCGGGGCCTCCCGGAACTAAACGACCCAGACCTGAAGACAGCAGCGCCACCGTATCAGCAGCAAAAAAGCTGCTGAGCAACAATCCGTTCTCCGCCCTGCAGAACGGAGCCCAGCCGCAGTCGGACCCTGAGACGGTGCCGAAAAAAGTTAAGTTGCCACCAGGCATGGAAAATCATTTGCATTCATTTCATACATTCATTTACATTCATTTGCCTCTAACTTTTTTCTTCAACAACATTCCGCAAAATTATGTATAGAGCTTTTGTAGGGTTTGTTATAAGCTACAAGCTTGGCTCATAACTCAAATCTGTATCTCTTATGCATCACGAACTAGATCGGACCGAACTTGTTACTGTTTTTCAGTGAATGTAAAATACATTCACTGAAAAACAGTAGTAGATTCTGTTCGCTCTGCTTCGTCATGCATAAGAGATACGTATTTGTCTTGTTGACAAAAGTTGTAGTTAATAACAAAACCTACAAAAGCTCTTTACATCTTTTTGCGGAATGCTGTTGACAAAAAAAGTTAGAGGCAAATGAATGTAAATAAATGCACGAAATGAATGCAAATGATTTTCCATGCCTGGTTGCCACCCTTCTATGTGAAGGGCTTCCCTCCCGGGCTATGGGAGCAGCTGGATTTCTACATTAAGCAGGGCCTTCGCTGCACCATTCAACGGTGCACGGAAGGCTACAAACTGATGGTCCCGGCCGAAAAACACTTCAACGCAGTTCAGGCCCTCTTGGACAGAATGAAGCTGGAGTACTTCTCCCACGACATCGAGGCCACCAAGCCGCTGAAAGTGGTGCTGCGCGGGCTCCACGACATGGACACCACCACCTTAATGGACGAGATTAAGGCGAACGGCCTCAAGCCGGTCGAAGTCCACAAGATGACCCGCAGCAAGGCCATCAAGTATCGTGACCAGCTCTACCTGGTCCATCTGGAGAAGAACTCCACAACCGTGAAGGATCTCCAGACGACACGCACACTGTTCCACATCGTAGTGAAGTGGGAGCGGTATAAACCCACCCACCGTGGCGTCACTCAGTGCTCGAACTGCCTATTGTTCGGGCACGGCACCAGGAATTGCCGCATGGCCAGCCGCTGCATCAAATGCGGCAAAAACCACAAGATCGACAACTGCGACAGCATCGAGGAAGCAACTCCCACATGCGCCAACTGCGGTGCCGCCCACAAGGCCACGAGTAAGGCCTGTCCGAAGCGGGCCGAATACGCCGAGATCCGGAAGAAGGCCTCGTCCAACAGCCAGCCCGGTCGCAAGAAGGTTCCAGAAAACAACGCGCAGAACTTTCCTCCGTTATCACCGGTCCAATCACGGCCAATTCCAGTGTTGCCGCCGCTCCCGCTCAACCAACAGTTGGCTGCCGCTGCAGTACCCGGTCAAGCCTCCGGGCCATCGACGGATCCCCCTGCTCCGGGATTGGCCGGTACAACCGGTTAAGCTACAGACGATTCTCCGCTGTCAACGGATGAGATCGTCACACTGTTGCCCCAGGCCATCATCATCAAGCGCACCTGCGCAACAAGAACACAACAGCTCCAAGCTATCATCTCCTTCGTCGCTAATTATGGACCGTGAACCCATAAAGATCGCCAACTGGAACGCTCGCTCCGTAGGGGCGAAAAACATTGAGCTTGCAGACTTCCTCCGCAAGCACGACATCGACGTGGGCCTTCTCACCGAGACCCACCTCAAGACCGGTGACAGCTTCTGGCTGCCCGACCACAGCATTGTCCGGCTTGATCGCACCAGCTCCAGGGGGGGCGGTGTCGCGGTCATCATCAAGAAAGGCGTCAAGTACTGCACCCTACCCCACTACCGCACTTCCATCATCGAGGCCGTCGGCGTTGAGGTGGAAACATCGACCGGAAACGTCCGGTTCATCGTTGTCTACTGCCCCCGGCAATGTACCGTTAGCAATGGTACAGCACAGCAGTTCAAGAACGACCTTGCCATCATAACCCACACCAATGCCCGCTTTGTAATCGGAGGGGACCTGAACGCCCGGCACGAGGCCTGGCGGAACTACCAGCAGAACCAGAACGGCCGCCTGCTATTCGACCATTCCCAGCATGGTCTCTATTCCGTCTGGTTTCCGGACGAACCAACCTTCACATCACCGACGGGCAACCCATCGACGCTGGACCTGTTCTTGGCAAACACCAGATTAGCCAAGCCGGTTGCCGTCAACGACCTGAGTTCGGACCACCAACCGGTGCTGACCGAGCTGGGCTACAACGTGGCCCCTGCACCGTGCCAGCGGAAGGACTACCATCGAGTCAACTGGGTCCAGTTTCGACGCGTGGTCGACCGCCACATCGACGACAACCCACCGCTCGACACAGTGGAGGACATCGACCGGGCCCTGGAGGGTCTCCATCAAGCCATATCCGTGGCTGACGAAGAGTGCGTTCGACGAGTTCCTGTGAGGGGTAAGTTTCAAGCAATTGATTCCCACACCAAACTCTTGATTCGGCTCAGAAATGTTCGTAGACGCCAGTTTCAGCGGACTGGGGATCTGCAGCGTAAATACGAAATGGTCGATCTGAATCGGCAGATCGCTTCCAGAATGGTCTCAATCCGGAACGAGAGTTTCGGGCGGCTCGTTCAGAACCTGGACGACCGTTCCAGACCATTCTGGAAGGTTGCCAAGGTGCTGAAGTCTCACCCCAAGCCCATTCCACCACTTAGAGTCAATGACGAACGGCTTATCACCAACGAAGAGAAGGCCAATGCAATTGGGGAGCACATTGCCCAGTCGCATTTGCTTGGCTCTACAATCCCAAGTCCACTCGAGAACCAGGTTGTGCAGTGCGTCCAGACGTTAGATGCCTCCCCTTGTGCCGTCCCTCCAGAAGAACGGATTACAGAGCAACAAATTTGCTCAGCGCTGAAACACAGTACGAACATGAAGGCTCCCGGGTTTGACGGAATATTCAACCTAGAGTTGAAAAATCTCAGCGCGAGGGTGCACTCGCTGCTGGCTGCCATCCTCAACAGATGCTTGGAGCTGCACTACTTTCCAAGCATCTGGAAGGTGGCAAAAATCATCCCGATCCGCAAACCTGGGAAAGACCCTTCACTACCGTCAAGCTACAGACCGATTAGCCTGCTCTCAGCGCTGAGCAAGCTGTTCGAAAAATTGATCCTCAGCCGACTAAACAAGTTTGTGGAGGAACATGACATTCTTCTTCCGGAACAGTTCGGGTTCCGCAAGGGGCATTCCACCAATCATCAGCTAGTGCGGGTGATGAATAACATCCGAAGTAACAAAGCTGTATCCAAGTCCACAGCCATGGCCTTGTTAGACGTCGAAAAGGCGTTTGACAATGTCTGGCACGACGGACTTATATACAAGCTTTGTAACTCCAACTTTCCACCATACCTTGTGAAAATCACCCGTAACTATCTCCAGCAAAGGTCGTTCAGGGTGTCGTTGAATAGTTCCCTTTCGGGACAATTTCCGATCCCAGCAGGTGTTCCGCAAGGGAGTCTGCTGGGACCACTGCTTTACAGCATCTACACGTCGGACATCCCTCCTCTAGGAGACGGTTGCGTGTTCTTTCTGTTTGCAGATGACACCGCGATAGCCGTCAAGGGTAGGATGCCTCGTGAAATTACGAACAAGCTCCAACGATGCCTTGACACCTTTACTGATTATGCCACGACGTGGAAAATCAAAATCAACGCCTCGAAAACCCAAGCGATCATGTTCCTTCACAGACAATCATTAAAACTTAAACCGTCTCCCTCCTGTACCGTAATGATGGATGGTACAAGGGTCGAGTGGTCCACTGATGTTACTTATCTCGGGATGTTGTTCGATGAGAAGCTCCTGTTCCGCTCGCACATAGAGAAAACCCTAGTTAAGTGCTCCGCCTTGGTTAGGTGTTTGTATCCGCTCATTTGCCGCAGATCCCGCCTCTCAAGGCAAAACAAACTGGCTGTTTACAAACAGATCATAGCCCCCGCGATCGTCTATGCCGCCCCGGTGTGGGAATCGTGCGCTCAGACCCACAGGAACAAAATCCAGGTTGCACAGAATAGAGTGTTGAGGATGATCCTAGATCGTCCATTCGACACAAGAATAGCAGACCTCCATCAAGAGGCAGAAATTCCCAAAGTAGATTCCAAAATTGATGATATGACAACTAAATTTATTCAAAAATGCAATCTTTCTGAACATGCTTTAATAAGCAATTTGTACATAGTAGGTTAAGTGTATATAGTAGAGTAGGTTAGTTTTAAGCTGTAAATAGTAGTATTAAGTAGTTTCTCTTCAAATTCTAAAAACAAAACAAACCAATCCCACCAAGGTGGTCGACCGTGTACTAAGTCTAGGACTAATTCTGTAAAACAAATTCTGAATTTTGCCCATACCTAAAGATGAAGAAAGCAATTAAATCACTTAGTAAAAATTTATATGGTAATCGTCCAAGTTAAACAAAAATAAAGATCATTTAAACTAACTAACGCGTTCGCAGTAGTTGCGTTTCAGCCAAGTGTCATCGTGTGATAACATCCAGGGCCTGCCATTCGTCGTCTGGCTCCATGTGGTGGTGTCAAGCTCATCTTCGGTCTGATGTACGTTCGAGGAAACCCGAGGTGTGCTAAGGTGTTCCGAAAAATGTGATCCGTGATGCCGTCACTGAATACGCAGGAATCCAAAGGCTTTAAACCTGTACTACCGTCGGCCCTTTTCAGGGCCACCAACATTTTCCAAAAGAGTTAATTTTCAGAACATGTCCCATCTAGACTTCATATCGAAAGGTTCTTTTCAGGACAATCATAGTCATAGGTCATACTAAAGAGTATAAACAGAGAGAAACCCGCTAAAATTCCTATTCCTACACAAAACACAAGCTCCTGCTGCAGTTAACAAAAATATTTATTAAATCATACCACGTAGGATTCATTTCCTCCAAATTTTATTCCATACCAGTGCTTTGGGTTTAATATTCTTACTAGAGTTTACCTCCGATCACAACTTCGAAGACTTTGAAATTTGGCATGTGACAACGTGCATGATGCGCCATAGTTTGGAACTTGGGGATACTCCAGCTCAACGCTACAAAACATTATTAACCGAGACTAAACTGGGTGGTGTAGCTTGGACAATGTTAGATGTAAGATGTTAGCCCTATAATGGCGGATAAGTGAAAAAAAAATACAACCATCTTAGAAACCAAAAAAAAAAGACAATGAACTGACATCAAGGATTAGTTTTTCGTTTTGTGCATGAAAAATAAAATTGGTAAGTTAACGACTATAACTTAATTTATTTTAAAACGTCAAGAGAGAAGTTATCATAAAAATGCAGATCTTTCATTGCTTCTTTTCCGCAGATTTTTTCTGCTTCTTCTCCATTGTTGCCATTGCCGTTCCTCAATCCTTTGTTTCTTTGCGTTCTCTTTATCAATTTTCTTCCGCTCTACTTTCATGTATATTTCCGGCCATTCCTCGCTGGTGGCTACTGCTGGGAAAGCTGTCTTGCCCATTTCTGTCTGCTCTCTGTAATTTGTGTATGCGTGTTGGTGATATTCTGTAGAGGAGCTGCGTTGTTTTCCTTTTCGGCTGGTTCTTGACGCTCTTCATTAAAAGATATTGATAATATAACATTTACAATACGAATAAAATAAGAGAGTAGCGATTCAATACGGCATCTCTTATGGTGGTGAATGGAACCGCAAAATCGCTGGATGCTTCTCGGTAAGATTTCCCCGCACGCATCATTGCCACAGTCTTCTCCAAATCCTCCGGCGTGTATTTAGTTTCCAAGATCTGTTGAAAAACCATGGGATAAAGTAGTGTCGTTATTGTTAATGCACAAGTGTACGGATTTAGAATCTGCTGTTATATATGGATCGAAAACCTTACAGTACTAATTTTGATAAATAAATACTATATGAATGATCTTTTGCTTAGAATTGAGATATAAAACTATAAACACTTACCTTTCCGTTCGACCTTCAGGAAACTACTTGCAAAAATCACTTAAATACGCTTAACAACTGGAAGTAAATCCGAAGGATTTTTTTAGAAAATCGTTAAGAACGTTAAGAACGAATTGACAGAAATGACCGACACGTGATAAGGTTTCTATTTTTCTTATTTTAATTGCATGACATAATGCTAAGTTGTTGACGTAAACATCAAGCTAATGCATGAATGAACATGAATATGTATTCATGTATTAAGTTCTCCAAGCAGAATCTCACAAACACTACACTAATAATATTATTTAACAGAATAGCGTATACTGGCATGGGCACGGTAAGAATCAAACATCCATTTATGAGTAAAAGTGAACCCATTGTCAATAAAAGTGGCACTAATAATTAATGAGTAACTTATTATACCAATTACGTAGTAACTGTTAGCTACTGTTAACAGAAACTCATTGTTGTTAAAATAATTTACGCATTAATGAGTAAAGCCACTTTTATTAAAAATGGGTTAACTTTTACTCATAAAAGGGTATTTGACTGTTACTGTGCAAGCGTAGGGTTTGTTTTCGTTTTGTTGTTTATTTTTACTTTCGAATGACAGTTCTTACAGCAAACAAAAAAAAATCTCACAGCTAACAAAAAATTTCATCTCACTAACAAACGCAAATCGCACCAATACGAACCCGCCTGGCGAAGAGGTGCTGGCAACCTTGCCATATAGAAGTGTTAGATGAAGTTGCGCTGCAGAAATTAATAAGTTTTTTGTTTAATATAAACGCGCTTAGAAATCGCGAAATTGTGTTGAAAACAGTGGCCTGGTTGTGAAGATTGTAAATCCAGTGCAGTTCATTGAATTCATTACGAATAAACCTGGAAAAAGTGAAGAGAAAAGTTAGATTTTGAAAATGGCGTATGAAGTGGTCTGCTGCAAAAATTTTCGTAACGCCAGGCTTTGGAGAATGGAGGAGAGACAAAACAGGATCGACGAATGGAAGCATTTGAAGTGTAAATAGTTAAAATATTAGCCGTTTCCCCATGCATGGAATGCGGTTGGACGAGACGGAACATAGGATTCTCGACAGATAAGTACCATTTTGATTGGAATCATTATTTTGATGATGGTATTAGTTCAGATATAAACGCACAGTATGTTATATAATTGTTCCAACATATGAGAAATTTAAGCTCTGAGCTTGCAACATTTCAGAAGTGAAATATTTCTAGTGCGCAAAGCTCACGAAGCTTCAACATAGTAACGCTTGTTTTGGAAGGAATACACGGATAAGAAACCCTAATAAAAATTGTATGGTTAATTTGCTTAACGACGTGTTCTGGGTATCATCCAAACCATTTGTGGAATAGTTCAATGATTTTGGTTATCGTTCGTTTATGGTTATTTTTTATTAGGGAAGGCTACCCAAGTTTGGGTTCGGTGTACTCGGGAGCTGCGGTGGGTGGAGTTGCTCGGAATTGAGCGGGATTTTGCTCGGGTCTGGGTGGGAAGCGGTCATATTCTTGCAGATTTTCCGAAAATGTTGCGGGAATGTGAGCGGTTTTCGCTCGGATTTGGGTGGAGTTTTGATCGGTTTTGGGTGGAACCACCTTTGGCGGTGGTTGAGTAGACTGTGCTAGGGCATGGGTTGGATTTTTTGTCCGTGTAGCAGCACAAACTTTGAGGGTTTACATAATAATAACTTATGTCTAATCAAAATTTTTATGTTCTCAGTTCGCACACTATCATCGATAGTTGTAACTAAATGTAGTATTATTACTTGTTATAGAAGTAAGTGGTATTTTTTCATAGATATTGCTGATGTGTGATTGTGTTAGTCATTGTTCTTTTTGTTCTTGTTCTTTTTGTTTTGTTTTGTTTGTTTTTGTTTTGTTCTTTTTGTTTGCTCGCTTTGACAGGGAATGGGTCTGCTCATTTTTGGGTGGAAGTTTTCCGGACTTTTACAGGGGAAACTTATCGGATATCCGGGAGATTCGACGACTATTTTACTCAGACAGGACTATAATAATAAACCGAATGAAACCTGTCGATTTTCTGCGTGTTCGAGCGGTTTTCCCTGAGGGAGACCGGAGGGTTTTTGATGGGGGGTGAACGTATACACTTTTTCCTAGGGTGAGTAATTGGGGCTCACTTTTGGGTTGTTTTTCTTGTACGTGCATCGGGTATCTTTTTCGCTATGAAAGCTCCCGATGAACACAAGCTTTCGATGTATACATGGCGTGATGTGCGCTTGATGAATGGCAGCAGTATCTATGGTACGATCACCGATGGATGTGGGTGTGTGTGTGTCTTGAACAGGGAAGCATAGTGGTGGTAGTTATACTGAATGAACAGAAATGACAGCGGATCGGCCCAGACGTTACTTGTCGCAAGCATTATATTCCATTGAGCTTAATTGGCGATGCATTGATGGCTGTCATGGCAACTACCGTTAAGATTGGAAGGGAGATATGGGGTGAAACAATGTTGCCAGTTTTTCTTTTTTGTTTGAATATTACAATCTATTGAAGATGAACGATGCTTACGGTAGTAAGATCATTCATGGAACAGGTTAGAAATCTAATCAACCAAAATTATTTGAATAAAATCAAAGGTGTATGTAGAAATAACAAATTTAGTATAACTATGACGTATCAGAAATCAGGATCCATGAAACATGAGGGGGAAAAAAAGGGTAAGATATGAAAGTTTTCTTTTTATTGAGGCTGATAAGAATATGGAAATCTGTCAACACGGAAATGGGAAAAACGGTAATTTCACGTTAATTTCAATCGATTTTGTAAAAAAAGTGGCAAATAAATTCAAATTGAAAGATAAGTGAAAAGAAAAAGCTTCAAACGAATCGTTGTGCTGAAACAAGACGGTCAAGTGCAGTGCTCAGAACCGAAATTATTTACTCAACGTAACAGTGAAAATGGAGGTGGTGTGTGATAAAACAACTAACAGTGAAAGGATTAAGGTAGTAAACGTACCAGGAGACGGAAACTGTTTCTTTTATGCGGTAGTACAACAGCTTACAGGATGGACTACATTCGACAACAAGTTCTACAAAAAGGCAGCAGATTTAAGGAAAGAAGTGGTAAACTATCTGTGGAGCCACAAGGAAGAGATGAGAGACATTCTGATGGCCGAAATCGTGACACCAAATGAGTACCGGAATGATGAGCAGATGGAATCAAAAATGGTACAATATATACAGGATTTGGCGAAAGAAGGCACATGGGCAGGAGCAGAATCGATATTGGCAGTCAAGGAAATCTTGGAGCTCAACATAATAGTGTTTAACCCTCATTATGCGCCTCTGGAGTTCAAATACGGAAATGGATCAGGAAGAACAATAATGCTGTACTACAACGGAATCAACCATTACGACAGTGTGTGGAGAGGAACTGCAGAACCGGAAAAAGAGGTAAAGGAAAATGCTTGCAAAGAGGATCTAACAACAGATGTGAATGGAAAAACGGCAGGAGATGAAAAAAATGAGAAAGTAGATATTTTGAATAAGTGCTATTGGATATCAGTTAACGGAAAACGATTGAAAGCAAGAAGGATTATAGAAGGAAAGGACAGTTATCTTTGGGCAATGAGCCACCAACTAAGCGGAATTGATCCAGGAGCGAAAGAATTTGCGGAGCTCCCGGAAGCATTGAAAATAGATATGTTGAAGCTTAAAGAAAACAATCTGGAAGATGAAGAAGGATTACAAACAACGGATGAGATATGGAGAATGGTGGCGAATGCTTGGCAAAGGACAATACGGATATTCAAAGTAAACGGAATGGAAAGATACTTTGAACCAGAGAACATTCAAGCGTCAAACGTAGAAATCAAACTACTACAAACAGATCTCAATGGAGTGGTCCAAGTAGACAGTGTTGAAAGAGTGACAGGAAAACAACAAAAAGTAACAAAACAGACACAACCAAAAGAAACTAATGAAGGAGCAAAAGGAGACTCAACTAGAAGCCATAAGAACAACACAACAAATAAAAAGGCAAATAATATTATCAAAATGGCTTCAATAAACGTAAGAGGATGCTGCCAATCAACGAAAAGGATCGAAATCGACGACGAATTACAAAGAGCTGGAATTGATATTGCAGTACTGCAAGAAGTCAACATATTAGGTAGAAAAATAGACACTTTCAATTATGAATGGTGGCTATCAGACAGAAAAGATAGCAACAATATGAGGAGATTAGCCATACTAAAACGAAAACACGGAAAGGTTAGAGTTAGGAATATAAAGAATGTAAATAGAAATATCATGTCAGCAGTAATTGAATATGAAGGAGAAAATGAAGATTGGCTGGTAGTGAATGTACACGCTCCGAATTCAAATGCAAACTCATTTTATGCAAATTTAGGAATATATGTGAATGGAAACTCAAAGAAAAACCGAATTATTATTTTAGGGGATTTTAACTCACAAATAGGGAAACAGGATACAGAGGAAGAAGAAAGGGACAGGTTAGGAAAATTTGTTGGACACGAAAAAACGAATGAAAACGGAGAATTCATGAAAATATTCCTAAAAATACATCAAATGAATGTGGTTTCTATGAGGTTTGATAGGTCCGTATTAATAACTTGGACAAATAGAAGGTATAGCTCACAAATAGATCATGTAGTAACTGCACAGGATACAATTGTCAAATCAAATACGTGAGAGCGAATTGGACCATAATTCAGACAGACCACAAAATGTTAAGGGTAGGGATAATGTCGAAACAATGGGAACAGGAAAATAGGAAGAGTAAACCTACACAAACAATTATGGCAAGTAATCTACAACAAAAAGAAACTAAGGAAGCTTTTCACGGGGAACTAAAAAAGTATGGATCGTTAGATACAGAAAAATGCACAGTAGCAGAAGCATACAGTAAAATAGCAGAAAAAGTAAACAATTGTGCAAAACAGGTGCTACGTAGTGCAAAGATCCCGTTAACACCTGGAAGAAGGAAAGCTATAGAATCACTAAATAAAGCACGAAAAAGAATGAGGTTTGCAAAAGAAAAAGGAATAGCTACAGAATGGCATAGGCAAAACGTAAATTGTAGAAGACAGGAGTATATATTTAAAGTGAAAGAACACAATGAGAAAAAAGTTTTCAAATTTTACAATGAATAACAACACTACGAGGTAGGAGAGAGAATCAAGAGATCGTACAACAATTTGTTGGGAAAAAAATATCAAAAAAAACCACTAATTCCAATGAAAACATGGATCGATGAACTAGAGCTAACGGAAGGATAGCAATTGGAAGTAGGAGAAGATAAAGAAGAACTAACAGAAGCGCCAACGAAAGTAGAAATAGAGGAGATCATAAAAGGGTTAGCAAATGGACAACCAACGAAATGCCAGAACAGTGGAAACAATCATATCAAGTACCAATACCGAAGAAAAAATCAGCAAAAGAAACAGGAGATTATTGGAGAATAACGCTTTGTAATATAGGATATAAAATTTATACAAGATGGCTGGTAAACAGATTACGTAAGTACGCAGGAAATCCAGGATATCACCAGGCAGCTTTCACACAGAACAGATCAACGGATGACCAAATGTATTTTGCGAGGAGATATTTCGAGGAAAATTGGAACTGCGGGAACACAATTATAGTAGCATCGGTAGATATTAAGAAAGCGTTCGATTTTGTTGAAATAGCTTCGGTGAGTAGTACTTTTACTGAAGAATTGAACAGTTTGTAGTAGTATGCTAAACGTTCGCTAACTTCAATACTTTCAACTGGAATTTCGTTTTAACTAAAAATCCGGTAATTGCAACAATATTTACTTACCGGTCACTAATCTGTTAAATTGGTGAAATTTGAAATGACCAATGTAAACATGGCTGAACATTGATACATTTTACACAGATGTTTTGACTCAAAATGCATTCAGTTAGTGAATGCCGTAGCTAGGTGAATCGTAAACATGCTTCAGTTGGCAAACGTCTAGTGTTCAAACATTAAAAGTAGATTGATTAAATTAAAAATTTAATAACGAAATTCTAAAAACTCAAATAGGTGCAGCAAATTCTGGAAGAATTGAATGTACCTAGTCATTTAATCAACAGAGTAATACAGGCGCTGAACGTACGTGTGTGCGCTGGGAAGGAGTATACTCAGAGGAAAGGATTAAGGGAAAGGGAATTAAGCAAGGATGCCCACTATCAGCCTACATCTTCACATTAATTATACAAAAAGTTTTGAAGGAAGTCAAAAAGAAATGTCCCAATTTAAACTTGTTAGAATTAAATAATGGTAAATTACCGGTAGTTTTAGCATTTGCTGATGATTTGTTAATTATAGGGGTATCAGTAGATCAAATAGAATCTATAATCAAACAGTTAAAACAAGAATTAAGGAAAATAGGATTAGAAATCAATGTAGAGAAAAGCCAAATAATGATAAGAGAGCCATTGTCAGACAGGAACATACCAGAAACAATTAAAATAGATGGAGAAAAGTACGTGGTAGTTAAAAATATGAGATATCTAGGAACATTTTTAACAGAAACTTTGGATAGGCCACAAACAACAAGAAAAAGGTGCATGCAAGCGATTAATAGTAGTAAAATAATTATAGAATTCATAAGACGATATAAGCCCCCATGGGCACTTTCCAAACTTATTTATAAAACAGTAGTCTCACCAGCTATTACATATGGATTGAAAGCAGCAGCTCTGATAAAAAGAAATAGAAAGTCAATTAGTAGGTATGAATTACAAATATTAAAAGAGATGTTAAGATATTCTAGGAATAGGCCAAAGGGAAGAATAACAGTTTCAAGCTTATTAGATGGAAAATCAGCAGTTAAAAAAGTTAGGGTAATGCGCATAAGCTATTGGGGACATATAGAGAGAAGACCAGAAGGACATCCATTAAAAATAGCAAAAAAAACTAAAATTTTCTTGGAAAAAAAGAGGTAGGCCGGCAAAAACATGGAATGACAGTTTAAGAGAAGATAAGGAGAAATTACCGGAGATAACAGAAGAACAATGGTTAGAGTTGGTTAAGGACAAAGAGAAATTAAAAAAACAGGCAGAGGAAATTTATAAAACTATAGGAAGCGAAGAAGAGTCTGAATCAGAGGTAGAAGGCTAGAGAATCTCAAGTACTAAAATAAAATAAGAGAAGGATTAAAAGAAAGACAAAAGATGTTAATAAAGGAGGAGAAAACAGGTTTATTATTTATCGATAATTGTTTGGAGAAGATTAAATTGAATAAACAAATAAGAAGTGACATAACAGCAAGTAACACCAGAATAAAACATATTTAATCAACAAAGAAAAACATTGAACAAATAGAGTACCATAAATTAAAAACATATTCAGTTTGACTACAAATATGTTTATTACAGGTTACAATATTCAAGAAGAGGTACGAAAAACATCGAAAAGTGATAGAGAAAGAGAGAGAAGAGTATTCCACTACAGATGCCGATTATCAACAGGACTCAACGAGAATCGAGATGACAAAGATTCAGCAGCAAGGACACAATACATAAGCGGTGAGATCTAACTTATTACAACTTAATATAAAAATATGAAATGCATGCTACAAAATACGTGCCATCTACAAAGCAGGAATTGCTTTGAGGATGGAAGTGTACACGCAGTACCTATATACATTTTATATCGGTACTACGTGTATGCGGGGCTTGTTGTAAGTGAAAGTAACCTCGGAATGGACGTGAGTAACCAGGCATTCTGCAATGGGTTTCTGAATCTCAACAGAGCTATCACCTTTCAACTTCCGGGCTAAAATTGTTTGCAATGGGATCAGTATAAGATAATAATAGATTAGGTTGCAAACATTTTTCTTCCATAAAAACACTGCCGGACAGTGGAAGTTGGATTGTATATACATACATACATACAATACGAACCAGGCTGGCGAGGACTATAATATTTACATTGTTATGATGCATATAAATAAACAAATTCAATAGTTTTCAATCCGACAAGTAGGCTTACTCAGATCGGGCTTTTCCGCTGCCGCTGCCGTTCCGCTTCCGCTGTCATTGCGCTTGGGCCTTAACGATTCCACATGCTAACGGATGATCGTGCAGTCGTTTTTGCGGTCGGGGGACAGGTAGATTGCGCCTACACTAAGCTTGCTTTGTGGAAGTTCTACGACAATCCACAGCTGTTCCAGTTGACTGGAAATCGGTGACGTACTTACGTACACACTTAGAAATAACTACTTTTACACGAGACGTAATCCATATTGGACGTAAATCATGGAAAGTAAGCAAACATTTCATGTAAAATTAAGTGTTCTCGAACCGAGACATAAGCAACTCGACGAAGAGAACGTTTGATTGAATTGATTTTCTCGTTTCTTTCAACTGATTCTTATGTCAAAAGGGCCGCTTACATGTGTCGGTCTCAGGGAACCGAAATTTACACGACTTTTTCGTAGTGTGTAGCACGTTAGTCTCGTTGATACTGCAATCAGGACTCCGCCACTGCGCGATTTTTTACTGTTTAGGGGAGACCGGTCAGTTCTGAAGACGAAATAGAGTGACCCGAAAATGTGCGATGAGTAAATTCGCTCGTCCAGGCATTATTGAAGGACTATCCAAAAATCAGTCCAGACTCAATCGATTCAAATTTGAATTATCAAGTCAATAAAGGATGAGCGCAGAAACAATCATTCTTCAAACATAAGTTTTCATTCATCCTAAGTCATAACTCAGCAGTTTGTAAATCAAATAACGCTTCAAAATGATCATTAAATGGACCATTCACTTTTCTCCCAAACCAGCGGGGCGCGATCCGGAGAGTGAGAGTGAAAAACCCCAACCCAGAGCGACACCCTGCCTCCCCCACCAGCGTTGTTGACAGAGTCAGTCAGTTAGTCGGTGGAAACTTAATTTTTCTTTTAATAAAAATATATAAAACTCAAACGCTGGGAAAGATTCGATTTCAGTTCGGTTCGCGTTTATGAATGTTTATGCCGTGTGCGTCCCCTGGTGAGGAAACACGCTTAATCGGTTCGTAGTTGTTATCGACGGTAGATCGAGCGTGTGCGTTGCTTTCTGAAGAAAACGAGGAAACACAAAAGTGTCCGTTGAAAAGTGCCGATTGATCAGAATCGAATTTTATTCAGTTTGGTCAGAAGACAAAAAAAAAATCAAAACGAAAAGCAAAGTGAGCGGTGGTGTGGAAAATTGTGTTTGTGCTGTGCTGATTCGGAAAGGTTTTCCTTTCGTCGTCCGGCGGGTGAAAAATGAAGCTAATGGTATGTGCGCTAGTGGGGTGGGTGGGAATGTTTTACCATTTCTGGGTGTGAATTGAGTTTTAAAATCAAATCAAGCAATCGGATGGAAATCAGTGTCGGAAAACTGTGCCGGAACACCATAAGAGTGTGGGAGATGCAAAGCGACGACCGAAGTGGACAGTGCGAATGGTCGGGAAAAGTTTATCCTTCTGGCTATTTGAGATTGGATTAACAAAATGGGATGTGGGACGAAGCGAAGCAGAAGTGGAAAAGAAGAGGTAGCAAGAAGGTGGTTCTCCTGGAATGAGTAGGTATGAAGACAGAAGCAGACAGGGAAACGACGATGAATGGCTGGTCGAGCCACGTCGTGGCAGCAGCTTTGTTTGCAGGCTGCGGATATTTCACTCAGCGGCAGATGCTTTTAATCACAGTGTTGTGGGAGTGGTAAAAATTTGTTTTCCAACTGGGTGGCAACAGAGGATTATCGTTTTTTTTCCAGGGGTTTGATTAGAAAACAATGGCTGAATCTGCACGAGAGCTCAATAAATCCCCAGTTTCATTTCGCAGTTTTAAAAATCTGTTGTTGATAGTTTACGATAAATGCTGGTAGGTTAGTTACTCTTACAATGGTGAAAGCTTTTCTGGGACATGGCGTCAGTATTTTTTTGGTGGTTACTCAAGGTAATCAGCTCGTACCTAACGTATGATTGCTTCGTTCACGTGTTTCTGTTCGATGATGGAAATGGGCTCTTATGTCGAAGTTGTGAACTTTGGTTGACATTTTTGGAATCCCAGGCAACGGGAAACAGTTGATTGCTGTTCCCAGGAACCGGGAAATATTTTAGTTCAGAGACTAGAAAAGTTTCAAGTTAAATTAATTACAGTTATTGAGCAAATTGTTTATTTTTTTAACTCATTTAGAACTATTTTCAAAATAAGCGGCGCCGGTGGTGTAGTGGTAAGCATGATTATCTCTCACCCCAGCAGGCAGTCGGCGCCGCCGGGATGTTCTGAGGCATAACATCTCTGATCACACCTGTCGTTGGTCCCCGGTTCATGAGTTGATGGATGGATAGCTAGTAGGGTCCAGGTGTAGGAGCTGCGTTCCTGGCGTCGGTAGCATTGGTGCTCAGCACGGAAAACAAGATCGACTGTAAACAAATCCAAGTAAAATAAAAGTATGGAATAGTTTAACCACTTTATATAAATATTGTTGCTTACATCAGAAGACAAACAATCTGGGCTGCCTTCAATTTCTCATCCGACTTCTTCCGGTTTTTTTACGACTACTTTGAATTCTCTAAGAAGTCTTTCTAAACTTTCCAAGATATTTTCATCTGATTTCATCGGAAGATTCGTCCAGAAGTCCTTCTGGCTTCTACGATTACTTCTTTTGACTTTCTTCGACACGTTCATCATACTTCTACAGCAAGATTCTTGAAACTTTCATTGGAAGTTTCTATTCAATCGTTTTTAACTACCCCAGCGTTTTCCGACACCCCCGTAAGTTTCTTTCGATTTCTTCGAAAACTCTTTTTGGCTTCGCATGGAAATGTCGTCTGATATCCCCTAAAGTTTTATTGATGAGCGGTATGGCAGCATGAAGCTGTTCTGTTCGGGTCCTGCAGGTGCGCTGGATCATGATGACTACTGCCACTAGTGTAACAAGTTCCGCCGATGTAAGCAGAATGTTTGCATTCTCGTTCGAAGCGGGATGTAGTGGTTGCTTCATATGACTGGCGTCTTGAGTTTTTCGGAGTGTTGTGTACCCCAGCTGTTGGTGGGACCAATGCACTATGGGGCATTTTCATACAACCAGGCGGTCAAAAATACTTCTATCATTTTTTCACAATTTCTGCTACTATTCTTGCTTTGTTTCATCAATATAAGATGTGCGTTATCACTTTTCAACATTTTCACGACCAACTTTTGAAAAGGGCCTAGCTTTTGATTAATTAAAATTTAATTTTTACGATTTTATAACGGTTACAGTTTCAAGCTTGTTTTCAGAGAATAAAATCTATTGAACAAAGACAACCTACCATGGTTTTATTGGGGGGAACACCGCAAAAAAAAACACCTTTTTTTGGAAATATGTTTATTTTTTTCAACAAATCTTCTGTAAAAAAAAATACAAAAAGCCATGATACAATAATCAAAATCAAACATGTTTCAACAAATTTCTTTTTATTCCTCTGTAACAATATCATCATGAACAAATTCTTCTTCAATTTCATCGACTGCTTTCATAAGTTCCTCCAAGGCATTGAAGTTATTAGTATCGACTACTGAATCACTCACAGAATTTTCAAATATTATGAAACTTTTCACGATGTCGGGATAATCCAGGGATACTTTTTTCTGACGTCTTTTTGCCATCCAAATGGAACTGATCAGTGGGTCCGATTCATTAATACCACGAATAAAGACATCATGTAAATTTTCTACTCTTGATCGTTTTCTTGCATGATGGGTTCAATATTTTTTCAATTGTTTATGTTGACTTTCTGCTGCCTCTTCCGCTAATGAACCAAGTGGTGCTGGTGAATGTATGATTATTTCTCCGGCATGACCGAGAACTTTATGCACGGTTGCAGGAATTTTGTACCAATCATACAATTTAAGATAGAGCCTTGCAATATGCATCAAATTTTTCCGGGTTTATTGGCTCTTGGCAGTTAATAGCAATTAATATATTCCGGAATCTAAAAATTAACTCTTCATCAATGTTCAGCACGGAGCTTAAAAGCTTGGGATTTCCAAATGCTCTTCGACAAACGTTTCCTGTAGTACTGGTACCTGCTCCACCCGATCGTGGTTGATCTACTCTTACTCCAAATTTTTCGTAAAGCTGTGTCGTCACATGTTTTTTTCTTTGTTCATATAGTTCTTTGAACGGTTTCGCTACCTTCCATTTTTTGATATCCATTCTGTATGCAATATGCAAAAGGCATTCGAAAAATCTTATCCAAGCATGAAGTGGAGATATGCCGTAATGCAAGGCTTCTTCGTTTGATATAAATCCTTCCTCGAATTTCTCTGCATCATACATTACATTTGGTGTTGCCCCACATATTGGAAAATTCTGCATCGATGAATTTCCAGTGATATAAGTTAAGACTTTTCCGTCTATCATACTGAGGACAAAATCAAAATCAACAAGTATAAACTTGTCGTTTGAGAGTTCAATTTTCACTGGCGTTAGTTCACTCATTTCTTTCTCTACATCCTGTTTTGTATCCAGAATAACTTCTTTACTCTCTTTAATAAATTCAAGGATGAATTGCCTACAAAATCGAATACTTTGAGGCATGAGATTAAACCACATAATTTCCTTTCGATCATTGTACATGAACAACTGAATTGGTGTTAAAGTGGACGAAAATACATCTGAATCGTCCTGACATCCTTCTGGTAGCACTTGATGATATTGCGAATATCCAGTTGATCCGTCCATACCCCAGCTACATAGAAGAACCAGTTCCGTAGAAACTAGATCGTTGCTATCCATATACACGTTGAGCTCTGCATCAATTATTTGGACGATTCGTTTCACTGTATTTTCCATCAGCGCCTGGAGTAAGAGGGAAATATTTTCAATGATCTTTCTTCGATGAATTCACTAGGAGGGGCGCATATTTTTTTCACTGCTCCGATCACATAGCAAGGTGGAAATCTTGAAGGTGATTCACTATGTATTACTTCGTATTGAAATCTACTCAATCCAGCCTCGATAAGTACGCTAAAAGCCTCTTCTGGTGACATCATTCCTCGTTGATCAGTTAGTTGAGCCAGCATGGTCTTAGAACTTTTTTGGTTTTTTTTAAATATGCCCAATAACTTTAACTAAATTAAAATCCTTTCGATTATAAGCGGTCCGTCTTGCAAATAACAAAGCTTTCTCGATGGTATCGAATTTTGGATCAACTGCTTCTTTATCGATGACGCGACGTTTTCCTCTTTCACTCAAATCCAAGAAAGGTTTTGAACGTCGTCCACGTTTTGTTCCCGAGGCCGAGGTTGAGGCAACACATTGCTCCTGTTCGATGAATTCCTCGATGCCAAATTCTCCATCAAGCCAATTCCGAAAATACGACTCAAATCGCTCTTTCGTGCGATTAGCTTCATGCCATTTGTTGATGTATTTAGTAACGATTTTATGGATCTTTTCATCGAGACGTTTACGTTTATCCACCGAGATGTTATAATTTTCACAAATGAATTCAATGGCTCTATGAACATTGTCACTATGGCTTAATTTTGCGTCTAATAGATTAATAATAATTCTATTATCCATGCTCAGACTTGGTCTCAACCGTAAATTTGAATTACACTGTAGTAGTTTAAATAAAAGCTACACAAAATACACTATGGCTTCAAATTGACACTACAGTAGGTTAAGTACATACTTAGGTATACATTAAACTCATCCGCGCAAATGCGTAGGTACATACTTACGCATATGCTTCTATAATCGTCATAACCCAGGTACTTACTTTAGAATAAAGCATAAACGAATGTAGTTTTACGTTCTGGCACCGATGCAGGATGGAAGAAAAGTGCTGCCCGTTATTTTCTGGCACTCTTCTACGGCCTGGCTGATTCTACGTAGAGGCTTTATTGCGGATAGCAATGATTTCCGCTCGCTTCGGGCATGTCTTGCTGGTTGCAAGAGAGTCAAAATTCCTGAAGTGGACCACTGATTTTTCACAAATCATTGGATTCCGTTCAAAATACGTCTATATGTTGCTCTTACCACGACAAACAATAACCCAAAATATTTCGGCAAAATTCGCATTTAAACAAAAGTTATAAACAATTAAGTTTTTTTGACCCTTTTTCGAAAAAAAATCTTATCTCTAGATCGGGCCAATGAATTTTTCTCCAGTTTTGATATAATCACAAGAAGACATGTTTCTTCCAAAATCACTAAAATTTATTCATCAAAAATGTAATTTGTTTATAATAATTACAATTTTTTATAAACAAATGCAATTTTTTTGGTGTTCCCCGCGCGATACAAGATTGCTTTTTTTTTAGAATTGTTCCCTGACTTTTTTCCCATACAGAACCGTTTCAACATTTTTGTCACCAGTATTGGGAGCCGAGTTATAGCAATTTTTGTAACGCGCCGCACCAAGCGCGCGGCGCCGCGACGCGCCGCTCGCGCGCGAAGCGAGTCGCTACGCGCTCTTGGTCCGAACTCGTTTCCTCGTTTCGTCTTTCCCGTGTCTTTCCCGATGCGTGAACGCGCGAGCGGCGCGACGCGGCGCCGTGCGCTTGGTGCAGCGCGTTACAAAAATTGCTATAACTCGGCTCCCAATACTGGTGACAAAAATGTTGAAACGGTTCTGTATGGGAAAAAAGTCAAGGAACAATTCTAAAAAAAAATCAATCTTGTATCGTGCGGGGAACACCAAAAAAATGCATTTGTTTATAAAAAATTGTAATTATTATAAACAAATTACATTTTTGATGAATAAATTTTAGTGATTTTGGAAGAAACATGTCTTCTTGTGATTATATCAAAACTGGAGATAAATTCATTGGCCCGATCTAGAGATAAGATTTTTTTTCGGAAAAGGGTCCAAAAAACTTAATTGTTTATAACTTTTGTTTAAATGCGCATTTTGCCGAAATATTTTGGGTTATTGTTTGTCGTGGTAAGAGCAATATATAGACGTATTTTGAACGGAATCCAATGATTTGTGAAAAATCAGTGGTCCACTTCAGGAATTTTGACTCAAGACCTTCTTCTTCGCATTTTAAGCTTATTGCTTATCGCATATAAGCTTATTGCGTGTTCTCACCTTAGTGACCTAGATGCAATTCCAAAGTTATCAATTGAGAGCTTTCGATGCCTGTACCATTTTTGCATTAGTATAATTGTGTGACAAGTTGGTGTTCACTCGGCAGTCGACAAAAGCAGGCCACTCTCGATGTGTGGTACGCGATCGTCTGTTTTCTCCGCAGCAACCATTGTGTGGTCCTCCTCATTGTTCTTCATCAGCAGTTCTTTCGTTCGATGGGTTGTCGACTTTGGAAAGCAATCGTTTCGTTATGAGTGTATGAGTGCTGACCACGTTTTGCCTTCATTGCTGCAATGGACGTGATCTGACCCTCGTTGGCGTAACTGTCATTCAATGAAACTACTGGAAGCGGCTCCAGTTCTGATGGAGGAGGCTTTTTGGATAGCGGAAGATAGAGTGTTTATTGTGTTGTACCTTTTGACTATAGTTTTAAGATGTATTGTATAGTGACCAAGAATCCTCGGCTATGTAAAGTGAATTCGGTTGAGCCTTATCAAATAAATTATTAAACAAAAAAAAATTGTGTGACAAGTACAATCATACTCTATTATCTATGCCCAGGAAATTCAAGATATTTTCCAACCCGAAAAATACCTAGACCGGATCGGGAATCGAATCCAGCCACCTCCAGCATGGTCTTGCTTTGTAGTTGCGCCTTTACCTAGTGAGATAAGGGAGGCCCCTTAGCTTGAAAAAAAAAACTGGGGATCCGTCTTGAACTTGGGTGAATTTGCTGGAAAACAAAAATGGAAGTTCGATGAGAATTTGCATAATCCATAGATTTGTTTTCCTCTGTCAGGACGCAAATCCACTGCGACAGGTTATTTGATCTAATGTGGCATTCCCCGTGCTAGTGCATGTCATTTTTCCGAAGAGAACTCCTAGGGAATTCTGGAAAGTATTCTTAAGGAATTTCGAGGAGACTTGAAAGTAATTCTGAAAAGAAATTAAAAGGCTTTGTGAGGAATTCTTGGGCAATTTAAAAGTGGAATTTCATGGCAATTCTGATGAAACATCCAGGGGAATTTCAGAGAATCTCTGAAATGAACTTGAAGAGAATTCAGAAGATAGTTCCAAAAAATATCCAAAACTCGACAATTCTAAAGAAATTCTGACAAGAGTATGAAAGCAATATTAACAAGAACTGCTTAGGAATTCTGACATTAACTTGAAAAGAATTGTGATTAGAATAAATCTGTATCTGAAAATAATCCCTATATGAAGTTGATGCAATTCCAAAGAAATCGTAAGGAGAATTTAATATTATTTGATAAAAAGTTTAAGTGGGAAAGTTTAAAATGTTCTGAAGAATTCTGAAAAGTTCAGTGAACTTCAAAGTAGCGGTCAAAAACGGTTCAATTTACCGTTTGCCTGTATATTTTGTGGTTTCCTATTCAGACAATTGTGTTGTGTTCAGTTCTGTTCTGACGGGATAGAACAGTGATAAGGGGTTTGGCTTATTATATATAAAGGGTTTCCAAATTGGATTTCCTAACTTTGACAGTTCATTGCGGTCATATTGCTGAAGCTACAAGCAGGCATGGAAAATCATTTGCATTCATTTCGTGCATTCATTTACATTCATTTGCCCCTAACTTTTTTTCACCAACAGAATTCCAATGATGTATGGAGCTTTTGTTGGTTTTATTAATAGCTACAACTTTTGTTAACAACTCAAATCCGTATCTCTTATGTATGACGAACCAGAGCGAACAGAAGCCACTACTGTTTTTCAGTGAATGTATTTTACATTCACTGAAAAACAGTAACAAGTTCTGCCCGCTCTAATTCGTGATGCATAAGAGATACAGGTTTGAGTTATGGGCAAAAGTTGTAGCTAATAACAAAACCTATACTCCTATAGCTCTATACATCATTTTGCGGATTGCTGTTGATGGAAAAAGTTAGAGGCAAATGAATGTAAATGATTGCATGAAATGAATTTAAATGATTTTCCATGCCTGGCTACAAGTGTCAAATTAGCTGTCATTTATTCAGTGTGTCTTGCCAAATTACCATGCAGATTTATAGCGTCCAACAACACGGGCAAATGTTAAAATTGTTTTATCAAAGTAAGTGTTCTTTGCTAGCAACGTTCCGAGCGCTTCGCCCATTTGACGGGCACAATTATCGTCTTACCGAGAGGACTATTCGCAATGTGGTGAACAAATTCGAGGAAACTGGTATGGTGAACGCTCAACCTCCTCCCGTAACGGAACGCAAGGTCGCGAACTGGGCCTCTCGCCGGCTTCAACTTGGTGAATTCTGCGTCGAGACTTGAGTCTGCACCCACACAAGGTACAATTGACTCAGGAGCTCAAGCTTAACGATCATAGACAGTGCCGTGTGTTCGCTGATTGGATTTTGGAGGAGTTGGAAACAGACCCCGATTTTGCCTGAAAAATCTTCTTCAGCGACGAGGCCCATTTCTGGATGAAAGGGTATGTGAACTAGAATAATTGTCGAATGTGGGACAATGTCAATCCACACGAGGACTTCCAAGTGGCAATGCATCCCCAGAAAGTCATTGTTTGGTGTGAATTTGGGGATGGAGGTGTCACCGCTCCGTACTTCTTCGAAAACGACGCTGGCGAGTCCCTCACTGTCAACGGAGAGCGCTACTGGTCAATGATTGCCAACTTCTTCTAGCCTAAAGTGGACATGGACATGGATGTGACCGATATGTGGTTCCAACAGGACGGTGTAACGCAACCTAGTCTATACAAGGTGTGGAATTGTAGGCCTGAATGGATTGGTGCACTTCGTTTTTCACTCGGCCTTCATTCCATTTCGCACGATTCGTTTCTTTCGTTCACTCAATCACCCTTCTAGTGACGTCATAACGTTTGTCTCGATCGGCGCTTGCATAGGAAATTTAATATAGATTTTAGAATTTATGCATGCTACCAAAATTTATGAATGGTCTGCCACTAAATGTTGAGATAATTTATTGATTATTGAATTATCACACTGTATACCATGAACCATTTGCCTGTTTTCAAGTAAGGAGTTATCTAAAAAAAACCAAATCGCCAGCTGATATTTCCCGGCAACTTTACAAAAGAATACAAGCAAGCAAAATCATCATGCAAAAATAGCTATAGGATTAGTTTTCCTTCTTTTTTTCGCAAAATTGCTTTCGAGTGCTATGACGACGTCACCATCGCACTATGGGGCGGCTCCATACAAAGTGGTGGCCAAAAATATTTTATTGGTTTTTCCGCACTTTTTGATGGTATTATAGTAAGTTAAGCATACAATTAGTCATATTTATGTATTTTTATCGCATCCGGAAGGTGTAACTAGTATTAAACCCAGTAATGAGCTACTTATTCCTGAACAATAAACTTGAAAGTTTGTTTTTAATTTTAGGGACAGTTCAAATGCAAATCAAAACTAGAATAAGGTTGCTGTGCATAAGATTAAATAGGAAAGGTGCAGGTGGAAACCCCCCTCCCCTCCTAGCCAAGACCTGACCCCTCCCCCATTTTTTTTTATATATGTGATATAAGAGTATTGTTTTACCAATCAGGTATTTTGATGAAGAATTATTTGTCTATCGAACCTCCCCTCTACTGAAAATATTTTTTTCCGTCCAAATCTCGCCTTTAGCATCATAAGGGCGTATCTGCATTGATCGATTTTCTCTTTCGTTAATAACTTGGCCAAACCGAAACCGATCGACGCAATTTTTGGACTGTGGCAAGATGTTATGATCAGTGCTGCGATTTGTCATTTTCATTGAGAAAACTTCAGTGGATATAGACAAAATTCATTTCAGCAGCAACACTGATAGAACTGAAAATCAAAATTTCCTTTGTCAAAATCTCACTCTTTTCTTTGTCAGTGACAAAAATTCCCTTGGTGAAAAAACTGTGAATTTGCGCATTTTGTGTCACATTATTGATCTCCAGGCTGATAATGATGATGATTCGTATTCACTTTGATGGTTCTATGTAACTGTTTTGCTCTGCAAGTTCCAAATGACTATCGAGCCAATCCTTATTGTATTTCTCAAAGCGCTCTTGTAGGCGGTGAGCCTTTTGCCACGCATTGTAAAAATGTTGTGCTACGTACTTCAACTTTTTAAGAAGTTGTTCTTCTTTGGCAAGATCAATATTATATTTTTTCTTGATATATTCAAATGCTTTTGTTGCATTGACTACTTGAGATTCTTTTGGATCAAAAAGTAACACGATGCTCCTATGATCCATATTATCACAAACAATTGTTTTCAGATTTTCGATTAAACTACTGCACAATATTGTTGTTAGCACACACACGTTGTTAGCGTTAAAGCCGAAAACAAACTCATGATTTGAAAATATTGTCCTCGTCTTTTAAATGCAAGTAGGTAACATCAATAACAGTTTTACCTAAGTTTAGTGGGTAGAAATTGTAAAATGGCACTCGAACAGGTAATTTCCTTTTGGTAGTGGTCTTTCTTTTTCCGTTGGTTATTATTTATTGAAAATATCAAAAGGTTATCGTGAAAACATTGAAAACTTTTTAGTCCAGTTGGGTAGATACGGTTTCTATATGTAATGATAATTTTCGGTCTGTTTTTACCCATTTTTAACAACAATAATAATTAAGTGTGTAACATTTTTAAGACCAAATTTGACATTTAACAGTTCCACTTTTCAACCAGTGTTTAATTTGTACGAATTTTTTGGTTAATGCTCATATAATCGATATATGTAATTATCAAAAAAAAAACATTTAAAAAATAATTTTTACGACTTTGTGCCAAAATGACGCTCATACGCAGCTATACGCAGCTGGATCCTTGTTCCGCAGATAGTATAGACCCTAAACTAAAACGTAGTGGTGGTCTCTTGAGACTGCTCGGCCTTGCTCGTTAGATATAGTCCAACTTAGGCAAAAAAAACATTTTTTTTCAATAATTGCCCATTTTTAACCAATTTTAATTTACCGTGTAACCTTATCATTTACCCATTTTAAAGTTCAGACAATTAGCTTTCCAACGGTGTATTAAATTCAATGTTTAGACCGTTATTCGCTGAGAAAATTGCATTTGTTTCAAATGCATTTTTTCTACAATTTTCAAAATTTTCCTAAGTCTGATGTCTGTGGCGCAATGAGTTTTCATCACAGAGGGCTGAAATTTTGGGCATCTAGGTTTGAACTATCTGGCTATCAAATGGTTTGCAAGATACGTCATTCAAAGCAAGTCAATTTTTCGATTTTTGGCCACCACTTTCTCCATAGTGCATCGCACAGTGGTTCCCCTTAGAACAAAAGTTGGCCAAAACCTCAAAATTGTTGCAAATAGGCAAAAAAAAAAACAGTTGATATAGATGTTTTTTAGCTGTACGAAGAAAACTTGGCAATCAAGACGTCACAAAAAGGAGTATCGTAGAACCAAAACCAATGCACAATGGCTCCAAAGCCGTATTTAGGAGGACAACAATGTTTGCGCCCAAACCGTCAGTTTTAGGTATATGGTTTCTTAGCGAAAGTTGCTTCATATTTTTGTTCAATCTTTTTATGTTCTTTAAATTAGGGTGGTCCATAAAATTGGTGAATTCAAAATACAAACTTTTTTATTATTTGAGATAGACCAGTGTTCAAAACAGTTGTAGAAAACTCAATTCAAAGCAACTTCGTTGAAGACACAACGTTTTTATCTCTTATGGTTCATGAGTTATGATTTTTTTAAACAAGCAGGTTAGGGTGGCTACTAAAATCGAGTTTCTTTGAATATCTTTTCGTGCGTTAATTTCTCGAAAACCTTTGTTCTGATTACATTTAGAACTTTTGATGACGAACATTTTTGTCAAGCAACTATGTTGCTATCTTTTTTGATTAGAAAGATTAATGATTTTTTTTCCGAATAAATAGGTCTTTTCAATTGTCTTTATATCAAAATGGAGCAAACCGATTTTCAAACATTGGAAACATATTTTTTGGTAAAAAAAACTGCAAGAGCTTTTTCTGTTTAAAGCATTTAATTTAATTTAAAAAAAAGTAATATGTTTCAGCAAAAACTAGCCATAACTTTACAAATAAAAGAGATGACAACTTAGCAAGAATATGCGGCATAAAAAAGATCTTAAAGTGTCTAGTTTAAAAATTCCACGAGAAATGAAGTTATAAAAATATATTTAAAGAATGCCGTTTGTCTAGAGGTGTGTTGGTGTGCTTTGAAAAAGGCATTGTTAAGCTTGCTACAATATACACCGCAGATTATATAACTTAGAAACGGATATTTTCCAAAGAACACTTTACTTGTTATTGCTAATTTCAACATCTTTCGCAAAAAATCGCAAAACTTATTAAAGCCTATCTAAAAGCTTACTTTTCTAGCTATCTTTTGGTTACTAAAGGATAGTGGGCGGATGTGTCCGTCATATGTTTTGCTTAGTCTAAATGTGAAAAAAGTATATTTTTGCTAATTTTTTATTAGAAACTGTCACTTATAGTTCAGACACTCTTTTTTACCACCCATTTGTCGTGAAATAAGCCGAGGAACATTTCCTCTCAAGCAACCAAGTTGATAAACACATTTTTTTGCTATATTTGAGCAAAACAGTAACAAGAAACATTACGATTTTTTTCAAAAAATTGTGATATCGCTACACTATAACAACCATAAAAAATATGTTATCAACAAAACTGCACAAATAATTCAATTTAAGATACCCTTAATATGTAAAAATCTTAAAAAAGTATTGAAATAGCAAAATATCAACTTTAATTTTTGAGGTTTTGGCCAGCCAGGAACCACTGCACTATGGTCCGAATCGACAATTTAGCAGGAAAAAATTGTTGTCTCCGTTCTTGTTCATTTTAGATGCTAAGTTTTGTGAGAGAAGTTGTTTGCTATCATACCATGCTTCTTTTGAGCAAAAAGCCGGTTAGGGTGGTCCTCGTTTAAATCCAAATTCAAATTCTAACTTTTTTGTTTCATGTTATTGGTAGTTACATTGCTGAGCAAAGTTGTAGAAAATATTATTTTATACAACTTTGCTGAATACACCATTTATCTCTTTAATTGACTGTTTTAGAGCGTTTAATAAGTATTTAGTTAGGGTGTCCCTAAAAAAACAGTTTTTTTATTTTATTTTTTTTGAACCATTTTCTTTTAGAAAATGGTCTTCAAAAACTTGTAGCACAAACATTGGCGCACGTTTTTGCTGAACAAAGCATGTCGATAAGTTATAGATTATTTTGCCCAAAAAACCAAGTGGTGTTAAAATGCTTATATCACATGAAGTTGGATCGCTAAAATATTTCTTGAAAACCTATACTTAAAGAAATATTTGAGGAAAAAACTGCGAGGACAACTTTCTTTAAATTTGAATAAATCAATTTTGAAAATTCCCTAAAAAACTTGAAAATTACCTGTAACTCAAAAATTTCTAAACATAACAAAATACAGTCTTGATCAAAATTGTAGGTTTTGACTAGATCTTAAAGTCTTCTTTGCACAACTTTTTTGTAGAATGTAAAATAAAAAAGATAGATTTAATTATATGTTTTATTTTGTGTGAGACAAGCTATATCAATTATAAATTATCATGGGGAACAACTTTTTAGTAAACTGTCATTGTACGGATTGACTCTGAAAACTTTAAATAGAACGAAGCATATATATTTACGAAACAAATATTATTTTCTCGAGGCATATTTCACAAAAATAAAGAAACAAGTGTAATAAAACTTAACTAAGTACCAGATGTTGAGCATTTTCTGGCAAAACCAATGTACTATTTCTTGTTTTTTTGTTAAATAGTCAAGGATACCACCGGGTCAGAGGTGATCAACAGTCTTTTAAAAACGTCCTCGATGTTAGATACTCTGTTAAATTTTCGGGCATGATGTTCTCGGAACTTACGGATACTCTTGTTCCGTGTCTCTTGCGCCTCTTCGCTTAGCATGCCTATCGGTAAAATTGCATGTCTGATTATAGTCGATCCGTGTACCAGCAATTTATGGGCGGTTGGCGAAAGTGGGTACCACCCATACAGTTCGACATAAAGAGCTCGTGTTTCTTCGGCATAGCTTTGAAATGCCTCAATGTTTATGTCAGATCTACTGTTAATTATTGTGAGAAGCACATAAAATCGCTCCAGTAACCTTTCGTAAAGGCCAGTGATTTCTGAAACGATTTTCCATTCCTTAAAAAAATTTCGGGCAGTGTTGCCGTCATAAGAGTTTCCTCCAGACGGCATTGGTTCGCTTATGCGCAAACCCAACTGTTCCCTGAATGCAATTTTCATACTGAGCTCTCGTTCTTTCACTTTCTCGTTCAACTTGCTAACTCTCCATGTTGGTTTTTCCATGGCCAACCTATTTGAAATTTTAAGCATCAATTCCATACACCGGATATATGCATGGAGAGGGAACATCCCAAATGAATAGAGCATAGGATCGTTTGCATCCTCTTGACTAACTGGATCGTTCAGCTTCTTTCCTGTAAAAACACGCGTATATTTAAATCCTTAGACAGAGATCACGTTTACTGTAGTACCTGATTTGCCGCATATATAACACGATTGCGAATGAGTACTTGTGACGTCATTGACGACTTTTGTATCCATCATGCAAAACACGAATGTTGTTTTCACTGTGATGCAATAATCTTCTGTCTTACAAACGGTAGGTTTCAAACTTTTGATTTGAACTTTAACGTCCTCAACTTCGTGTTGTGTTAAATCCTTTGTTTCCTTCTGAAACAACATTTTGATTGGTCGGCAAAGAGAAACTGAGGATGGCAGATCGTTGTTCCATAAGATTTCCGTGGTTTGGATTTGTTTCTGTGTTACTGTAAGCCGTAGTGGTACTAATGAGATGGCATAGATATGAGAGTCACTATATTCTTTTATTTCTTCTTCGTCGTCTTCATCAAAAAAGGGTTGTTTGTACCGAGAGTGATTTGAACTTCCGTCAGCGCCCCACTTAAAAATTACATGGTAGTCATCATCAGAAGTAAATTCGCATTTTGTGCTGGAATAAACACTCGATACAAGTCGTGTCACCGTGTGTTCGGTTAAGCTCTGCAAAGGAACTTGAGCTATTGAAGGTTGTACTGAAATGTCTGAAAGCAGTCAATTTCTGTGAATGAACTCCCAAAACTGCTAACTATACAATATACCTTTTGGATAACAAAGTTTCTTGGCCTCAAGAATCAGATGATATGATGGATACATATTTATTCCTTTTTGCAGTGCCATGAATCGGATATTCAAATATTGGCCTTTCGAAAAATCATTTTGACAAATAAACGCAAGTGCTTCATTTGCCGTATACATCATAATAGCCGGCTCTGAACTATTAGAGTCGCTTCGAACTTGCATAGCAATTGAAGGATCATGATTAACACTCTCAATCAGCTTTCCAGCCGAACGAAAGCCCTCCGAAGCAGTACTTTTAGCTGCAGCAAACCGCAATTCTTCAGGAGAGAATTGGTTTGTCAGCGTACGTACTTTACTCTGTTTTGATTTCCTCCCAACCGCTGAAAACGGTTTAGAAGGACGACCGCTTCTTCGTAGTTTTGGTGTGACATCGTCTTGTTGAACTTTTTTGAATTGGATCTTTTTGTTCAGCCAAGATTTATTTTAATGAAAAAAAAAATTCACGGCTTTACCGACTCTTTAACCACTTTCGGCGGAATTCTGCTCTAATCCATCGAATTTGATTCAGCACAGCACTTCCGTTAATGTTGCTCTCAGAAGATTTTTGAATAACATACTTTAAAATTTTTTCAGTGCTTCTACCGGCAATCAGCAAGTTTGCTATATCTTTGTAGAATACTAAAAAATAACAAAAGAAAAAAGAAATTTTTTGTTAATGCTCCATGTACCTGTATTTATTGTCATACCACTACTCATTTTGCGAATCTAAATTCCGATTAAAGTTTTCAAAGCACTTAAAAATCGTGAAACAAACAGCTGAATACAAGACAAAACAAGTCACTAAAACCGTTCATGACTGTGAATCTGTTGACATAAATAGCGCAACATATGAAAAGTGCCAATGAGTTATATTCAGAGTGATTCGAGTTTCGGGAGTAATTGATTTGCAAACAAACATTTAAATCGTCTATTACTCCCGAATTAGAATTTAATCTTGCAAATCTACTAAACCAGATTATAAAGGAATCATTGTTCCATAAATTGAATGAATTGATATGCGTGATTGAACTCCGGAAATGTAAGTAATGACTTTCAACGACAATTTCTCTAAGATTTAAACTCATTCAAGCAAAACTGGAAGAGGAAATTGACTCTACACACTTAGAACTAACTACTTTTACACGAGACGTAATCCATATTGGACGTAAATCATGGAAACGTAAACAAACATTTCCTGTAAAATTAAGTGTTCTCAAACCGAAACATAAGCAACTTGACGAAGAGAACGTTTGATTGAATTGATTTTTTCGTTTCTTTCAACTGATTCTTACACAGCAAAAAAATAATTTTGATATCACATCAAAGTGGATGCACTACAATCATGTCGAAAATTCCATGTAATTTTTATGACCACATAAATAAACAAATGCAGTAAAAGCAGCGTAATGTCAGTTCATGCATTGTATTAATGATAATTTTGTCCTTTTTAGCAAGTAATATTACACCATATTTTCGACATGATTGTAGTGCATCCACTTTGACGTGATATCAAAATTATTTTTTTGCTGTGTATGTCAAAAGGGCCGCTTACATGTGTCGGTCTCATGGAACCGAAATTTACACGACTTTTTCGTAGTATGTATCATATGCTACTGCTGGTTTTACTGAACTATCAAAAATAATGTTTAAAGTCTTTGTTTAAATTTGACTCATTAATCCGTTTCACATGTTGAGCTGAATATGTTGATGCCAATGCAAACAAATGTGGATAAACCGTTAAGCTTGTATGTGTGACAGTACCGTATCGTACATGCAATATAACAACTACATCATATTTTTAAATTGTGTGAGTAACACTACTGTGAGATACAACTAATGCCACTACCACAATCAAAATGTCCGGTATACGAATCGTGTAAATAGGAACGTGAATAAACATTCATGAAAAGCAGCGCCAGTGGTGTAGTGATAAGCGTGATTATCTCTCACCCCAGCAGACCTGGGTTCAATCCAAGTCGGCGCAACCGGGATGTTCTGAGGCATAACATCTCTGATCACGCCTCTGGTTCTCGGTTCATGAGTTCTGATGGGTTGATAGGTAGGGTTTCAGGTGTAGGAGCTGCCTCCCTGGCGTCGGTAGCATTGATGCTTAGCACGGAAAACAAGATCGACGGAAAACAAATCAAGGAAAATAAAACAATCATTGAATATTACTGTCTTTAAGTTACAAAAAAACATAATTAATTCTATCTCTTTTACTTTACATTCTACAAAAAAGTTGTGCAAAGAAGACTTTGAGATCTAGTCAAAACCTACAATTTTGATCAAGACAGTATTTTGTTATGTTTAGAAATTTTTGAGTTACAGGTAATTTTCAAGTTTTTTTTAGGGAATTTTTAAAATTGATTTATTCAAATTTAAAGAAAGTTGTCCTCGCAGTTTTTTCCTCAAATATTTCTTTAAGTATGGGTTTTCAGATGATACCACAAGAAATATTTTAGCGATCCAACTTCATGTGATATAAGCATTTTAACACCACTTGGTTTTTTGGGCAAAATAATCTATAACTTATCGACATGCTTTGTTCAGCAAAAACGTGCGCCAATGTTTGTGCTACAAGTTTTTGAAGACCATTTTCTAAAAGAAACTGTTTCAAAAAAGATAGAATAAAAAAACTGTTTTTTAGGGACACCCTAACTAAATACTTATTAAATGCTCTAAAACAGTCAATTAAAGAGATAGATAAATGGTGTATTCAGCAAAGTTGTATAAAATAATATTTTCTACAACTTTGCTCAACAATGTAACTACCTATAACATGAAACAAAAAAGTTAGAATTTGAATTTGGATTTAAACGAGGACCACCCTAACCGGCTTTTTGCTCAAAAGAAGCATGGTATGATAGCAAACAACTTCTCTCACAAAACTTAGCATCTAAAATGAACAAGAACGGAGAAAACAATTTTTTCCTGCTAAATTGTCGATTCGGACCATAGTGCACTGTGGATCGTCTCCCACAAAGTTTACATTTTTCGCTCTACCACCACATAAGTCAGGGCTAGATCTCCACACCTTGTATAGACCAGGTTGGGTGCAACACACAGCGCACGAAACAATCGTCTATGCCAATAAGCCGCAAACCACCGATGACCTCAAAACCAACATTACTCAAGCCATCAACGAGATTCAGCTCGATTTGTGCGACTGAGTCGTGGAAAATTGGACCTCTCGGATGCACGCCACCAAGCAAAGCCGGGGCGGCCATTTGAATGATGTCATATTCCATACATTCCATACATAGGCTTTTGTATGTATGTATGTAAGGTAGCCACCATCCCTTCGAAGATCTTGTCTTGTATGCAGCTCCACTTAATAGCAAGATCAATTTGAGCTACCGATCTGAATTCACAATATCGCTGTATGAAGGGCCAAAAACGGTGGGGGGGGGGGGACCCGTAAGCAGAGGCACTTACGCGAAATCCACGGGAATTTAAGAATCTCCTTCCAACGATACGATCCAACAAATCGAATAACGCAATTCGCAATACTTATTAAGCTTCCTACAGGATGGTTTGTTAAGAAGGGCGCGTCAATCTCCATGAAACTGTTGGAGTAGAATTCACACCATCACAATCGAATCGGTAGGATAAAGAAAATGATAGTGTTTATTCCCTCCTAGACTCCGGTTGTCATACCACTCCAATCGTCTAGTTCCAGGTCAAATGATACCCTGATGCTCCCTCCCAACCCAGTATTTATTTATTTAGAGTAAACATATGTAATGGAGAAATGAAATATATCAGAACATTAAAATGCGTCATAATGAAAATACATTTATATGGATAAAAACTGGTATTCTGCAATGAAAATAATAATTATTTTACATACAATATGATGCAGCTCTTTGTCTCCTCAGCTCCCAATAAGGAAGATGTAACCCTGAAATTTCCAGGTTATATTATGCAAATAAATATTTTTAGCTATAATGATACTTGATATTTTTGTTTTGTGTTATGTTGTGGGAAAGCTTGGGATTAAACCCATGATATTCTGCTCATTAAGCAAAACCGATCCCTCTAAGGTTATCGAGCATCTCAAAACCAAAACACTCCACGGCAAAACATGATTAAGCCCTCACCTGGTATGTAATGAACAACAGAAATACGCGATAATTCATATAGTTTCAGCATATGATGCAATAACACAACTGTTGATAACAGGAACGGATCCCATCTTATTTAAGACCTGGAAGACCTGAAATGTGTGTTACCGGGTTAATACTTATTTAAATGTAATATAATATTGAAAAGGCGTTATAATGCTATGTAACAAGATACAATAAACACAAGATTTTTACAAAACAGATAATGAATGATTCAGATTTCTTTTCAAGCTGGTACTATGCTTCCCTGGAGCCGCTCATAATAGCTAACATTAAGAATTAAGTATAATAAAATGTAATTTACAATAGTATTAAATGATGTAAAGTCAATAATGAAAGATATGTACCACTATAAACACTAAACATATACGATAACCAATAGCTAGCTTAGCTTAGATTGACTGCACATATCAATGGTTGCTACTCCGTGATTGATCAGAATCAGTGAAATTGTACAATGAATCAATTGAATGGGGCTGGGAGTGACCGTCCATTTTCATTGTAGAAGTTTCAGTGACTCTATATTTTGTAGATCAATAACCCGAGCAGCACATTTCTGTCACAATAAGTTGCAGCAACTTGTTTATGACTGGTATAAGTTGTATAGAAGTTGTCACATCCGATTTGTGACAAGCGTGTTACTAGGGAACGGCGCCGGCCACGCACGCTATGTCTGAAGGCACTTTTTTTCATCTTGGGTTTTTTGAGAAAAAGTGTTTTGAAGTTTACTTAGCTGTTCACAAAGGCGTATACGGACTATTGATGATACAAAACTGTTACGGATCGAAACAAATTCAGCTGAAAATGATTCAAAAGGGGATTAAAGTTGTCAAAACACTTAGTTTCAATGATACAGTAAGATTCCCTCTTCAGTACCGTCAGATATCGCAACAATGCCATGATCTAAGAATGTTTAAATTAATAAAATAACTAAAACAATGGTTTAGTCTCTAAATTTACTATTATTGAGCCATTCCATTGAAAAACGATATAGTGGTTCTCAGAATTTTAAAGGAAATGGTAGTTTTGAACCTTATCGTTATTTTTTTTATCATTTTGTCATTAGGGTGACTATTTCAACGTTAGGGTAGTCCAAAAAAACTTTTATTTTTTATTTTTTTCAAAAATGACTTTTTTTTAAATATGTATAGCTTTTGAACAACTGGGCCAAAGATCAAAATATCAAATGAAAGGTAATTAAAAGTACTTGTGATGATGAAATATAATTATATTAAAAAATTGGGATTTTATATTTGAAAACATTGATTGTATTCGTTAATTATGGTTTTCATGGTTGCAATGTGTTTTTATATTTTTCCTTAAAAATTTAGGCTTTTTTACACAACATATCGAAAAATCAGCGATGTGTTGTTTTTCATAAGCTTCATTAGATGATTAAAATTTCATTAAAATTATGACCTTATTAACACTCAGCTTAAGATCTTTCTTAAAACTTAGTAAATCTTCGTGAGAAATCGATTTGTTTCCTGACTGTTTCAAATTTAAACGCATTGGTCTTGCTGCGACGTTTGAAAAACTAACCTTGACTAGTTTTTTGCCTGCTAAATCTAATGCTTCTGGCAACAAAGTGATGCTTACTTTCATCTGCCAATTTGGAGAGATTCTGAAGTCTGAATTCTGAAACCTGCGTTCGACATAATTTGAAATTTTTTATGATTTTTTTTCCTGTGGTGTTTTTTTTCTTACAAATATCTACACACCCGCACAACTTTGACTGTCGAGTTTGGTCTTCTGGATATTTATGAACCTCAATTTTCATAAACTGCTCCCTTTTTTTATACCGTTAAACGGCAATGTAACATGCGTGAACCTTACTCACGATTTTTTTTAGGTGGCAAACTCTCATTTTTACGCCCTTCCACCCTGCTCATGCCCTCGATCACATTTCATAAAGGAAGCGTAAAAGAGAAAGAGATATTGCAACAAATTCTCAATATTATACCTGTTTTCTAAGACATGGAGTGGGAGTTGTTCCACCAACGACCCGATGAGACAGCTTATAGAAGTAACATTCAAATTCAAATCCCTGTTCATATGTTTTTCCTTGATTTCGTTGAACTTCGATGAAATTCTTCTTACTTTCATGATGTTCTTTGATGTTCTTGTTCTTGTTGATATTTTTCAAGATTCGTAGTACTTTCCTAATGTTATTAAATTTTCCTGTGGTTCACAGACCATCCTAAAGGTTGCAAAAATTTCCTCACGTTTAAAGAACTGTTTGCAGCACATCATTGAAATTCATATAATGTTGCTATAGTTCACAGAACTCTCTTGAAGTTCGTAGAACTTACCAGGATGGCATTGAACTCCCCTGAAGCTCACAAAATGTCCCTGAAGTTGGCAGATCTGGAGAACGAAGCACACCTTTAAAGTTTGAAGAATTTTCCTGAAGTCTTTCCTGAAGTTCAATGAACTTCTCTGAAAGTTGTTGAATTTCTCTGAAAGTTGTTGAATTTCTCTGCCTCTTTGGAGGAACTTATTTATAGTTTGCCGAACTTTCCAAAAATTCACTACAATTCCCTATAGTTTGAAAATCGCTGAACCTTCCTGAATGTTTTCTTATTCAAAATATGGGAATTGCAATGAAGCTCTAGCAATTCTGTAGTAATTCAAGGTTAGGACTACCTAAACTCACTAGGCAAGAGTAGCTAACCTCATGTGAGTTTCGTTCCTGTATTATCGATTAGACGATTTTCAAACCAATTCGTCATGGTTGCCAGAATTTATTTTCGATCTCGCCATTGAGTCAAACATATCTATTTTTTTAAATCCAAGCAAATTGTCCACCCCTCAGGATGTTTTGGTGGAAATGCCACCTTCACCACCTGCTGAGTACGGGACACAAAACTTTCGGATACCTACAATCTCCTTTATTGAACTCCATGGAGTAAAAATCTTTCAACGATCGTCGCTTCTTAAGTGGCTTGATTTTTTTTTTACAGAGTCGCTTTTTCGAAGCACAACAAGCAAACTCTCTATTTTCTTCATGAAGTTTTTTTTTAATTTTTCCAGATTTTCTACACGATATCTCCGATAAAAACAAAAACACTCGAAACAGGACGAAAATCAATGCCTACTATGATTACGTGGCTGCCTCAGACTGTCCTGCTCATTTCTTTCTCTTCTACTCTTATGAGGGAAGAGAAATTAATTAAGAAATTGTTCTAGCAACAACTATTAATTGATTTTGGTCAAAGTCAACATAATCAATACGGATCTTACTTGAGAGTCAAAGAGAACTCTCTTATGCCATTTAGATTAATTCAATCATCATTTGAACATTGTTTAACTGCATTTGTTCAATTCGTAATAGTTTTTTATCGTCAATAGTCCATATACGCCTTCATAATCGGCTTTGTAAACTTCAAAACACTTTTTCTCAAAAAACCCAAGATGAAATATTTTAAAACCATCACATCAATACTAACATCCTGTCAAGGAAAATCTGAGGTACATGAATGTTGCAAAAAAAGTGCCTTCAGACATAGCGTGCCACGTCCTTGCAATCAGGTGGGAGTAGGCAAGAAATATTAGAGTGACCTTTGTTGTTTGTGGGCCGTGCACCCCAACAAAAGACACAGGAAAGGAGATTTTGTTAGTAAGTTGGGTTCGTTGGATCAGGATTCACCTTGATAAGTGATGCGACCATGGTTTTAAATGAATCAGTGTTATCATGCATTATACTTGGATTTGCCCGAAGCCAAAACCAAATGGTGTATCATTGGGCCTTATTACGGGTGTCACTACACGGTGATAAGCAAGTGATACTCAGAATAAGATCCGTGATGACCGTACAAATCAAATGGGAATCACTTCACCGTGACGACAAGTGACAACTTTTCACCGTGAGGTGACATCCGTAATAAGCCCCATTATAATATAAATCTGAAGACGTTCCATCATCGAAATGCTGAAAATAAACTTAGAGCATGAGCATGAGCAAAATTGATCGCTCGCGACTGCCAACACCAAAGAGCTGAAAACCAATTCAAACAAATCAAATCAACAGACAAAACCAGGGTGAAAGCTGTAAGAGTGAATCATTACAGTATAAAATGGTATTGAGAGGCTTTTCATCGAAAAATAAAACTCGTCAATATCTCACAGTTTGTTTCATTCAACTTTAAATATAGGGAACGCTTAATGGAAAACCCTTTATTATATATCGGCTTAACTCTAGTTGGTGAAAGTACTTTAAGTTTCAGAAAATTGTATAGGGATCTGATTTGAGTGACAATTAGTGTGAACATTCAGTTATCCTCTTACCCGGGTTTGACGCTCTTAAACAAGCTTTCGCCTGCGCTCAAATTAGTGTTCTAGAAGCACTTCCACAATTATTCATTGAAAGCTTTCTATGCCAATCATTGCAGGAATTTGTATACTGAGTGGGAAGCACAAAGATACTATATGCCCAGGGAACTTTAACAAATTTCCAACCCGGAGATTCCCTCCACCAGACCGGGAATCGAACTGGCTGTCTCCGGCTTGGTAATACCGTGCCTTTTACGGACTAGGCTATCGAAGTACATAAATTGTAATTTTGCAGCGTTGTGATATCTGCTCTATCGGACAATATGATTTCATTTGTGAAAAGGATGCATTATTTCGCCCACATTAGGTACCAGAGTTACATTTTCCTCGTGTGTGCAAAAATGTGCTGCCGAGACTCTCAACAAACCGTCTCCCGTCGCAACGAAAACAACATGTGACGAGCGAGAAAGAGACACGCGAGAATAAGATACGAGCGAGATACAAATGCGACACCCAAAAATCCTGGCGTGCGCGAGGCTCGCCCTGATCTCATGTGCCTCATCTCATGTGCTACGATTAATGCTAGAACTGCAGAGCTCGAAGTTCTGGAAGGTGTAGGTAAGCGAAATACAGGCTGTTGAAACTTGGATGCTTTGACCGACATTTCATTTGCGTTTGCACAAACCATTCCTATTTTAGAGGAAAGGTAGCATATATTTGCAGTGCTTAAATTCGCCTTCCATTCATTTTGACTAAAAAAATGTTTTATGAAATTATGGAATAAAAGGATATTATGACGATATTTTGTATGTGTAAGTATTATGTGTCAAACACAAACTTAACAATCTTTTCTTGTTGTTAACATAATCAAAATATTTTCATAATATCTTATTATTCCATATTTTCTTAAAACATTTTTTTAGTCAAAATGAATGGAAGGCACCCTGTTAAATTCTTGAAATCCTCTAATAGCAAAAGCCATTAATTTGCCGGTCAATTAGAATATTCTTTGTTTATTTTTCCGGTTCAACACTTAACTGCACCTGCATGACTAACATCTTTTGACACGTTATTTTCAAAATATCGAATGGACAAAAATTCTACAAAAAAAGTGTATCGGTATTGTTTAGCACGGGGATTTGACCGTTGCAAGACGTTCACACATTGTCAACGTAATTTAACCATTCATCGGCAACACAACTGGTATACATTGTTAGATGGGATGTTACGTATTTTGAATAGATTATATCGGAATGCTACGAATGAAGCAATGTTATGATAATTCAATGGCTCGAATAATTTTTTGCAGAACATTTTTTTCTTGGCGTATTACCAATACGCTTTCACTTGTACTTTGTTACCATTACTTTAAAAATGTTCAGATTTTTTTTTAATGTGCCTCATGTGATCTAGCATTCAGATAAATTTTATAACAGAAGCGGTGACCCACTGGGTGATGGCGCGATCTATGCTAAATCTCGATGAACATTTCAAATGATCCTATCTGCTTTGATCGATTCTCTTCATCGACTTTCTCTTTTGATAACCACGCCTTCGCAAATGCATTTGGTGCTAATTTTGCCACACAGTTTGATAGCAGCAGTTCATATCTTGTGCTTAGAACGTTGAACACAGCAGGGAATGCTTTTGAAGTTGAATTATTAATGGAAGAGAAAGTCGATGAAGAGAATCGTTCAATGCAAATAGGACCTTTTGAAATGTTTATCTAGAAATAGCTGCAGCAAAATAATGACATGAGCGGGCATCGTTGGCTTTAACTCAGATGAGCGTGTAGACCAGTGCAGTGATATATTTACCATTCCAATTATTAATATCACCAAGTCTACCGACCTTCTGTTCCGTTCCTTCAAATCGCTTTCTGGTTGGCACGGTACGATCTAGGTGGCTTCTGCTGACCATTGCTCTGCGGGTTTCGATGGCATCGTTTTCGCGTCGATGTCCGTAATCGCTAAGAAGAAATAACCTTTTCGGTTTGATAATGGGCGACCTTGCCTTTGTATACCAACAGTGTCAGAAGGAAGCGCCTGAGTATCGGTACCAATTCCACAAAGTGACCACCGAACGCCACCATGGCGAGTGTATTGTTTTAATTTTGGAAAATACCGTGTTGAAAGTTGATCTATCCATTTGAAAAATTATGATATTCAAAAACTTAAGCACATTCTTCAGTCATCCTTTTTTTTAGCAACTCGCCAATTCATATCAGAAGAACATCAGCAAATGCTGATCTTTTAAAACTTCCTGGCTGTCTTGGGAGCATATCTAAAAGAATATCCTGTTACTTATGCAACGCTTCCTGAACATCTACAAAATTTCCTTAAGTTTTAGAAAATTTACACAAATTTCAAAGTATCTTGAAATTAAACGATGGTCCAAAATCTTCATCTTCAGGAAATTCATTGAGATTTTTAAGATCTCTGACAAACTGCTATGTAGTTCCCTAAACTGAAACGAAGATCCCTGAAGTTTTCTATCTTTACGAAATTCCCTGAACTTTTTCAGAATGCCCTGTGTCGTGACCTGGTCGATGTTTCAAGCATCGACCATTTGTCACTATGACTGTTTCAGCAAAATTGTTCCTTGCGTCCGTCCACTCTAAAATTAGTCAACAGAATAACGAAACGAGCCATGAACGAGCGTGATGAATGCGTTTATACATATCATTCCGCACTCTTCCATCCCATAGCGTCATTTTAATCCTACGTCCTATCTCCCTCACTTCGCGTCCTGTTCTTTGGTCGTTTCGTAGACGTACTTCGATTTTCATAACACGAACCGCATTCGTGTATTCGGAGCTTTCCGAAATCATGCTCGATCACTCTTGCGTGTATCTGTCAGTTTGTTATTTCATGAATGTCGACTTCTAGTGCTGCCAAATGCATTTTGCCGACATCAAACTAATTAGCGGTAAATTTATGTTTAATTCATTACTATCATATCATATATACTACATTCTCCCCCTTCTCTACTCTATCATTCGTCAAGTGTCGATAAATTTTATAATTTTGATCTGATCTTACACACTCTACTTAAATGGGAATCAACTGACATCTTTTAAATATTCTCTTGTAGTACTTTGTGAGACAATCATAAGCTTAAGCTCAGAAACATCATTCAGAATAGTCAACAATCCCTAATTCGGAGGTCACGAAACTCACTCTGGAGTAATGATACTTTGTGTGTATTCAAACTTAGTTATAGCATCACTACTACTGAAATATTCCACTATACATTTTTTCAGTATTCAAATATTTTTTTTTTCGAAATTTTTCCAATCATATCTCATAAGTAAGGTAAGGTAAGGTTAGTATCTCATAACAATCTGCATGTTTCTCTATATTAATCAATAATTTTCACAAAGCTGATTTTTTTAATAGATTACCATTAAATATTATTGAATATCTTCAATCGGTTTTGTTAACAATGATAAAAAATTATACGTTTTTTTTTTAATACATTCATAATGGTTTTAAAAATTCACAATTTCTGATTTAAAAATTCGTCCATCTTATTCCATGACCTATCATTTTCACAAGCAACTGACATCATTTGCCTTGATAAATCATGAACATCTTCAGTAACTTTTAACTGCTTCTGTTATAAATGAGCAATTTGGATTATTAAAAGTGATTTCTTGTCAGACTCATCATCACTTTTCACAACCAACCTCAATAAATATCTTTCACAATCCTTCATCCTCAAAGTCAACCCAAAAACCGTTTGGTGCTCAAAATTATTACTATTATGCTTAAATTGTCATAAACTCCCAGTTCCGTTATCAAGTAACATCGTCGTCAAAATCAATTAAAATCATCGTCGGGTGCCATTATAATTCCCAGTTCCGTTATCAAGTAACATCGTCGTCAAAATCAATTAAAATCATCGTCGGGTTCCATTATAATTCCCCGTTTGCTGAATATTTCATATGGTTTGTCCACAATCATGGGTCTCCAAATATTAATTTTTCAGAGGCGTTATTTAAATTATGTCTTTCTGTTAATAATAGTATTTTCGCATTCACGCTTCATTGCTTTCTAGTATCATTCATGTATTTCAAATCGTATAAATTGGGTTTGTTATTATTGATAAATATATCGCTTTTATACATCATCTGAGAGAGCTCCATTTTATGATCACAACGATATTTGTTTCGAACCCATCGACTATCATTTTGATTTTTAAATCAATAATCAATGTTAGTTTATAATGCTTCAACAAAGTTTCCTTCATCCATTGCGTAATAGAAAATGTCACAAAATTGAACGAGTTAGTAGTCGTTGAACTACCTTTAACAAAACCGTGTTGATTGCTAGTGATTATTATTTTTTTTTTTACTTTTGAGAAATTATTTTGATTGATTATAGATTCGAATAATTTTGGAATGCAAGATAGTATAGCAACCCCATGACAATTTTAACGTCAGATCTCTATCCACTTTTAAAAATCGGGATAAAATACGATTCCTTGGGAAGTATAATCGATTCCAGAAATGAGTTTAACAGCCAAAAAAAAAAGGTTTCACTAACTCCATGCATACATATTTTAAAAATATACCACTAATCTTTATATCTTACAATTATTCAGATCCATATTATATGTCTATTTTCAACAGGCCATAGTTTCTAAATTTTTCGTTTGATTTATTTTTATCTATGAAATTTCCATTCTTATTTATGATTTCATCCATTTCCAACATAAATCTACATTTTCAACTTCCCAAGCAACTTCTATAAGCATCTATCAATTACTAAAATTAATCCCCTCATTTTGTGCTCATTATTGTCAAAATCAAAACTATGTCCAACCAAAATAAATTAACACCACGATCAACACTTAACTCATTCATCACCTTAATCAGTAAACATCAATCACTTTTTTCCACAAACAAGCACCATCCTTTCCACAATCAATACAAACAATATAATCAAATTGCCAAATTTCCATGTGAACTATTGTCTTTCCTTAATACATTTTCCTCTTCCTTGATATCCTTGCTACAAACCATCACCGAAACGCACCTGAAGCCCAAGATTAACTTCTTCCTTCCCGATTTACGGCTTGTGAGGCTGGATCGAACCAGCTCCGGGGGAGGAGGAATGGCCATCGCCCTAAGGCGGAACATCTACTGTCGGCTGCTGCCGAGCTTCCAACTGAAGATAATCTAAGCCGTAAGGGTGGAAGTTTCTACTCCTGTCGGCCCCATCACCATCGTCACGGCTTACAGCTCCAAACAAGTCAACTTCAAGCACGGACATTCTTGTGACGAAATATTGTCAAGCTAACATGACGGCGGGAAAACTTTATCATCGCTGGCGACCTGAACGCCAAACATCAAGCTTGGGGCAACAGCCGGGCAATCAAAACGGCACCATCCTATACAATGACCTGCAGGAAGCGCAGTACAACATCTTGAGTCTGGAAAATCCAACCCGGTTGAGTAGGTCCGGTTCTCACGCCAACATCGACATCTACATAAGCAACTTGGCCAACAACATCGCTCAACCTGTGATTTACTCAGTTCGGACCACTATCCGGTGGCGGCCGAAGTGGGTTCTGTCGTGACCTGGTCGATGTTTCAAGCATCGACCATTTGTCACTATGACTGTTTCAGCCAAATTGTCCCACGTTGTTCCTAACGTCCTAGTTTTTACATAGTATGCGTTGCATCTTTTACAAAAAAATATTTAAAAAAACAATTTTCATGTTTCTCGTCTGTTTGAAAAAGCCCTCAAACCAGCACTTACGAAATGTATTTCCTATAAAACCATCACAAATTCAATGTTGTATTCTCATTGCTTATGATGTTTTATGATTATATACTCTTTCAAAGTTTCATATTTCTTGAACTAAATTATTTAAGTTTCACGCATTTTCTTCTACATAAATCGAGCATTATGAAAGTAATCCCAAATCAAAATACTGATGTTCGGTCCCAATAGTGCAAATGCTTTAATTTCCGTTAAACATATTGCTAACGAATTGGTTCTAGGATCATCAGTACTAAAAATGAAAAACATGAATTGCTGTAAAAAATATTTAGAATATACTTGAAAAAATTATCTATGTTACCCTGTTTTACGGTATGCTTGTTTTTTAGTTTTTCTCAATCAATCACTTTTCCACCTCGCAACCATTACACTTTCCGAAAAACTATCTACATTTATCAGAATTATTCGTTTCCACATCCAAATAGATCATCTCTTACTGCAATCAAGTAAAACTCCCTGTTATCAATTAGCAAATCAGCATATTTTGTTGAGGCCTTCATATTTTATATCTAATTTTAATTTCACTCCCGACCATTTTCTGGGCAGAAATCTCTACCCTTTCACTATCAAGTTAAGAATCACCCTTTTTTTCTTGTCCGGCTTATAGCGAATTTGTTTATTATTCAGTTCCAACCTGGATCGGGTATCAAGATCGGCTCTGCTTGTTTTCTGACAAACGTCAGTTTGATCGTTTGTTTTTAAATCCTACCTCAGATTCAGTTTCGCACTGACAAAAAGTTCAGTTTCACACTGGGTTGGAACTGGTTCCAACCCTGATAATAAACAAATTCGCTATTAGAGGCCTACTCGCTCTAGTTCTTTTTTTTTTTACCAGGCTAGGAGACCTGCTCGCTCCATTAGAATTTTTTTTTATTCAGGCCTGGAGACCTACTCGCTCCAGCCATTCTCTATTTATTTATTTGGCTTGGGGACCTGCTCGCCCCAGCTAGTTTTTTTTTTTTTGCCTGGAGACCTACTCGCTCCAGCCATTTCATATTCGTTCATCTATCTTGGGGACCTGCTTGCCCCTGCCATATTTTTTTTCTAGCCTGGAGACCTACTCGCTCCAGCCTTTTGTTTTATCTGACTTGGGGACCTGCTCGCCCCTAGTCTTTATTTCTTTTTTTTTCAACATGCCTGGAGACCTACTCGCTCCAGACATCCGTATTCTGATCCACTCCGTATGTTTGGTTCACTAACTTACCTACTGCGCCATGTCGTGACCTGGTCGATGTTTCAAGCATCGACCATTTGTCACTATGACTGTTTCAGCAAAATTGTTCCTTGCGTCCGTCCACTCTAAAATTAGTCAACAGAATAACGAAACGAGCCATGAACGAGCGTGATGAATGCGTTTATACATATCATTCCGCACTCTTCCATCCCATAGCGTCATTTTAATCCTACGTCCTATCTCCCTCACTTCGCGTCCTGTGCTTTGGTCGTTTCGTAGACGTACTTCGATTTTCATAACACGAACCGCATTCGTGTATTCGGAGCTTTCCGAAATCATGCTCGATCACTCTTGCGTGTATCTGTCAGTTTGTTATTTCATGAATGTCGACTTCTAGTGCTGCCAAATGCATTTTGCCGACATCAAACTAATTAGCGGTAAATTTATGTTTAATTCATTACTATCATATCATATATACTACACCCTGTACTTCTATGAAGTTATACGCAGTTCCTCGAATTATTATGCAGTCCGCAAAACTTCATCAAAGCTTGCTTCACGTCTACGTTTCTGGTTGATTTTCCGCAAAGTTCGAAGCACGAAATTTCCTGAATTTGTGCGGAGTTCTCTGAACTATGTCAAGTCCATGAGGTTTCATCAAAGCTCTGAAGTTATAAAAAAGGTCCCTGAATAATAAAGAGGTTCCCTGCCATTAAACAATAAACTTCTACGAAGATACCTAAACTTGTATAAAGTTCCCACTTCTACGAAATTTTTTTTAAAGGGCCCTCCGAACTATTGGTTCTCTGCCAGCTGCAAAATACCTATCAATTTGATCCACCAAGATCAATCGGATCCAAATCAGGCTGATCAAGCTTTTTTGGTGGCGAACTGATTCTGCACTGGCTCTTTGAAGTTTATATGGGAATTACTATAAGAAAAGTGTATTTTTTGTCCTCATCGTTCTAGCCCTGCACCATAATGATTTATGGAAAAGTTGTCCATCAGAGCCCCCCCCCCCTCTGACGTGAAAATTTCCCGGCTACAACTTTGTTGAATGTCAAGAAAATTTGTTATTAATTAATTTCCAAGTTGATAACTTGCTGATAGGATTAATCGGGTGTTTTCAGGGCAACGCTGCATCTTGCCCTTATGACATAATAGCCTCGATTTTTTATCTTATTATTCCAATGTTGTCTGCTGAGTAGTAAATGAACCATGTCAGAAGAACATCATCTTCCTAATCAATTAATAACTAAGTATCCTAACGTTCAATTTTTCAATTCCCACATAAACTTCAAAGCGCCAAGTGCAGTATGAGTTCGCATCCTAATGAGAACAATTTTTTTGAGAATGATCAGGAGCTGAATTGAAATCGTTTGAACTTGGTGGAGCTTAATCAATATTTTGAACCATGAAAATTCCATGCGCATGGATCGGTAACAAATAACCCCGCCGGTAATTGGTACGTAATCGTTTAACTCATCTTCCGCTTGAAATACTTCTATAAAACCAAAATCTCTCAACCCTCAAAAACTGAATACCAACTGATTGAAATCAATCAATTGTACCAGCAACACGAGAATGTGCCAGGGCTACTCGATCAACAGTTCGACAGTGAGCATTCATAAGGGCGAATACGCGATGATCGATTCTCTTCATCGATTTTCTCTTTGCATTGCTACAGGTAGGCGAAACAATTTTCTAGAATTTGTTCAATGCAGAGTAGTAACAGGTTGTATTGGCTATCAAAAGCAACAGCAAACGCATCGAGAAACGTTAAATCTAGCGAGTTATTAACAAAAGAGAAAATCGACGAAGAGAATCGATCATCGCGTATAGGCCCTTATGCATGCTCACTGTCGAGTTCTCTGTTGTTTTCTTTCGCACCAACCAGCCACTTTTAGCATGCACGCAGGACGTAGGTACGCTGCCGATCTCCCTGAAGCTCGCCGAGCTTAGCTCATGAGACACAGCACATGTGACACGAATGAGACACGTAGGAACAAAAAAGAAACGCGAAATAATGCGTCTCGAAATGTACCAGGCACCTACGATCTTACAGAAAGCGTGTCTCTATCACGCGGGATGGATGCACGTGTACATTAACTCTGTTAGGTACACACTTAGAAATAACTAATTTTACACGCGACGGAATCCATCGTTGACATAAAAGATGAGACTTAAACAAACATGTCATGTAAAATTAAGTGCTCCTAGACTGAAAAGTTCGTTGCTCGACGAAAAGTACGTTTAATTGAGCTGAATTTTACGTCTATTATGACTCAATTTTATGTCAAAATTGACGTTCGTGTATGTCAGTCTCAGAGCACCTAAATTTACATGATTTTTTTTAAGTGTGTAGGCAAGTAATTCCGCCATCAGTTGAGCACGGTTTCCAAGTAATAATTCAAGCTTTATCAAAATGATTCAAAATTCTTCAAAACCAAATCATGGTCTACAAGACCATGATAAAACGAAAATTGTTGCCTGGGTTCTGGTCATTGCATTTATGGGCAAAACCAAACCAGCAAACAAAATGGCAGACATACATTACAGCTGCTCCTTAAACACTGATATCTTTGCGAAACGAGAAGGAAGGTTAATCGTCATGGAATGGAAAATCTCAAATACGTTGGGAATGCAGTAGTGGGTGGCTTAAACTATACGAATAATTTTGCCCCTTACATATACCATCTTCCCACGGTATCAGAACTGATGTACACTGAAACAAGTTTTCACATTGTTTCTATTACGAACACACATTGTATTTTTCTAATAACAAAATTATTTGTTTTTATCCGAACATCACATAGCTTAATAAAAGCTATGTGAGTAATCATATAGCTATCATTGGACACATAAGATTCACGTGCTTTATTTTGCCACTGGTTAGATGATTTATTTTATGAGTGTACGAAAGTACGGAATCACCGCCGGGTGCAATCGGTTCATGTTGTAGCATTCTGAAACAACGATGCACAAGTTGGTTCACGAAAAAGAGAGAGAGAGAGAGAGCGAAAGTCTTCGATGACACAATGAACAATGTCTGATTCCCACGACGAACCGGGGAGGGGGGCGGAATAAGCTGCAGCAACCTTGTGTTCAAAGATTATGCCATGTTCTCTGTTCTTCTTCCGGCTTGAGTCTTGCAGCGGAATGGCAGCACCGAGATGGAAATGTGATTGAATTCTATGATCGGATTTCGATGTTTTACCGACTGCTTTGCCGGATTGATTGGTAGTTTTTGTTTGCTGTTGCAGAATATTGAAAGCTTCCAGCAAAGGGATTAAGGCTTTTAATGGCTAAGGAGTTTAAATGATGATCCTTTTGATGGATGTTGATGATGGTACTAATGGTCCCAAGAAATGGATTTGATAATTGCTCGACAAAAGAGCCCTCTGGGATCTCTTGGGATTTATCCTTTTTAACTAAAAGCATGCCCTGCTGACAATGCATTGGCAGACAGATGGCAGAATTCATTTTTAATCTAAGCTCGCACCCTGGCGACGACATTGAAAGCATTCTTATTCGGGTAACACCAACAACTGACGCAGCCCTCAGAACAATGTGGTAAGGGCGCCACTCAGTAGTACCATGGTGGTCGTCGTCGTCGTCCTTGCAAAGGGTATCACTGTCTCAGCAAGTAGGTGGGATGGCAAAGCTTGTTTGCGGATTAACAAACAATATTTTCCCGCATCCGTTGCTGAGCGTATGGTTTGACGACGTGGCGTACGGTTGCAGCTGCAGTCCATATCATTCACGGGCTTCTTTTTGTCGCTCGTGCTTATTCTTCGTGCTTGCTTGCCTGACCTGTAGGGAACATATTTTGAGAGGTGTTTGCGGGAAACAGGCATCTGCGAGTGTGTGGGAATGTGGGTGACGACGAGGGGTTCATCAGTTGTATTTTTGTGACTCAGGATGAAATGCAAACATAAGGGCATAAAAATTGTTTCAAAATCGCGTTTAAGATCCAAAAAAAAAAACAGCAACAATCGTATCTTTACACTCCAAGTTATTTTTTCACTTCGCTAATATTAAATTCAACGCGATTTCACAAGTACAACCTTCCCGATTTCCCGATTGTTCTGGTTTCAACAAACTATTACTATTTAAATACTCCAACAGCTGGCCTCCTTTAACAACAAGTTCTAAAATTTTCTCTAATGTGTGTAACATGCTTTAATTGTTCCAGCAGCTTTTTTAATAGGAACCACTAAGGATTCCTTCCAAATTTGAGGCACATGTCCAGTTTGCAATGTCTCATTAATAAGGTCCAGCAAGATGTGGCCAATGACATGAAAGCAATCTTGAATAACTCTAGCATCAACATTGTTAACTTCAGCCGATTTTCCTAATGAAAATAAATAACTCTAAGTTAATCTAATGTAATTGGGTGAATAACTTCAAAGAACTATTAACTGGCTGTTTTATTTCGTCAGGTTCATCGACCAATTCAATGGATTGATTAATAAATGAAACACTATCTACAAAATAATCATTGAACTTAGATGCAATTACTTGTTCTGACTGTTCTAATGTGCCATTAAAGGTTATGGACCGCGGTGTGCAATTACTAGGTTTTAATAAAGATTTCAAAATTTTCCATAACTCTTTGCTGTTGTTTTGATGCTGATCAATCTTCCTTTGAACATATTCACAACGAGTTTTCTTTATCGATTGTGAATACCTATTACGGACGATTGTGTACCTGCTCCAATGATTGTCATTATTTGATCTACAAAACTTTTTGAACCATCTGTCCCTTTTCCGTTAAAGACGCGAAAGATCCAAATTGTACCAGCTGTTCGAGTTTTTCAAAGAAACAAACGTTTGCTCAACTTGTTGATTGGTACACGTTTTCAAAGCGTTATTAAGAACATCTGTAGATTGAACTAAGTTACCGGCCGCGAATGGAAAATCCACGCTCCTCTCAACAAGATTCGAAACAGCTTTCTTCGAATATTTCCTCCAGCACTTCAGTTTACTAAAGTTTTTACTGTTATTATCCAACACATTAATCACTAAGGTCTCATGATCGGTTATTTTCAAATCAGTATTCGTAACTGAACAAATGGAATCAAAATTGGAATAAACGTGGTCAACTTAAGTTCTACTGTGTCCGGAAATACGCGTTATGCTTTAAATTAAAAACTCAGGTAAGCGCTTCAAATGATTCGAATTATGGTTATCACGCCAATTAATATTAAAATCACCAGCCAATATATTTAATTTACTGGAATCAAGGAATGTCTCAAGCCAGTTCTCTAAAACTTCAACAAAACGCTGGTCACTAAAATTGGGAGAACGAAACAAAACACCATAATTACCCATCTTCATGCCACGTACAACTGTAATGCCCAAGAACCAGTTGCCATCAATAACTTCGTTGGTACGAAGGTTGAATTGAACTGATTCTTTGACATAAATAGCAACACCGCCAGTGTGTCTAGAATGTGATAAACAAGCAGCAACAATATATCCCGGAATACTATACTGATCAAAAGCTTCAGTTTCTACAATATGAGTTTCAGATAAGAAAACTAAAAGAGGACGTTTTTCCTCAACAATCTGACGTAATGCTACGTAGTTTGTTGACAACCCCGCAAAATTCAAATATAAAAAATCGAATTGATTCACATTCCTGGGAACTTGGCTGCTATTTATTGAAACGCAAGCTGCTTTTCCTCTGATCAAAAAGTCTTTTATTTAGCAAACATTCCGAGCTAAATGCGGCATGGTTGACGTTGAAGTTCATTTTTCGTTCTTTATTAATTTTCGAACAATTAATACATTTCAATACAGTTGACGTACACTCCGACGTTTTGTGTTGTTGGCTGCACCTAGAGCATGTATCACAATTTTTGCAATCCATGCTCTTGTGCCCAAATTCTCCACATGTGAAGCATCTCAACACATTAATCGCGGGAACTATCGAGCACCGATCAAATCCTACATTTACTTTTTTCGCACATAACAAACATTTATACGTATCGACATCGACTTCAATTACAACACCAAACTTGTTATAAGTGAAGCGTGGATTTTCAAATATGTTCACTACTTTTACATAATTTATAGCGATGTCTTCATGTTGACTTTTTAAGTAGTCAATAAAGACATCGGAGGAAAACTGATCGCTCATGCCCACTATTTTCAATCTTGGCACCGAAGTGGGAACAACAGCACTATATTTTTCACCCAGATTGCTTTCAATTCCATTTTTCACAGCATTCAGATTAGCTCCTGTTGCACGCTCAACAATAAAAGAGCCATCTTTACCATTCCTAAAATTATTGATTTTGTGTGTTTTTGGGTCCATCTGAGTTTTCAAAAACTTACGAGTATCTTCGCAAGGTTGTTTGGATTCTTTCGGTTTTATCACAATGACCAGATGAGTCTTACTATTACTCTGTTTGTTACTAATATTTTTAATTTTACTAGCACGACTATGTCTTTTTACAACATCCACAGAACTCGTATTTTCTTGAAAAACATCATCATCATTATCAATATTACTAATTACTAATTTACGTTTTTTGCGTCCGGTATTTTGGCCCGATTCCGACTTAATCGTCCTTGATACACTGCGCTGGTCATTTGTTACAGCTTATTTTTTTCCGCAGTAATTTGAAGAAAAAAAAATCAGTTTTTCATATTGTCCAATTTCACACAAATGAATTTTTCAATACCATTTACATTTTGGCTAATGTCTACCATCCCGCTCTTCAATGCGATGTATATCTGAGCAGTCCGAGAGTTGAAATACATTCTTCATCTCTTCCTCTATCCTTTTGACGCGCGAGATCAGATCATTCTGATCGTCGCAATTCTAATCTGATAGACAATTATCACACTTGAACAGAACATTTGTATTGTCCGTGTTAAGCTTTTCCTGAGTCCGCGCAAGTGTAGTGCATTTGCAATGAAATACACGAGCGCACTTACCCACACAGATAACCGGCAAATCACTTACCAAAATCCACAAATTACATACACTCTCCGGCCGAAGAGTGCGAGTAATACGTACCACGTAAATCGAATTCGCGTAAATGGAGTACGCGTAGCAAATGCGATTTGACCCAATAGGGACCAACATGGAATATCTCGCGATCCTTAACTTAAAGAAGGTTACTGTCTTCCGCAAAGTTGTTCAGTGACTTAATGGTTGGTGGACAGAAGTTTAGAATTTTCTCACTACGCGGCGCTAGTGTACATGAATTTGTGATATCCTTGAAATCCTTAGTGAAGCTCCCAAAGAAGGGGGATCTGACTGTGTGCGACAATTGGCGAGGCATCATGTTACTGTGTATTGTTCTCAAAGTTCTGTGCAAAGTTATCCTGAATCGGATACAGGAGAAAATCGACGTGACTCTCCGACGGCAGCAGGCACGCTCCGCATCATCCTGGAGCAGGTCAATGAATTCCAAGAGTCCCTTTATTTGGTATTCATTGACTACGAAAAAGCTTTCGACCGTCTCAATCACGAGAATCTGTGAGGCGCCCTGAGACGCAAGGGAGTCCCGGATAAAATCGTCAACCTCATCGAAGCACAGTATGAGACTTCCACGTGCAGAGTTCTGCATAACGGAGCCTTGTCCGACCCTATCCGGGTAGTCGCTGGTGTGAGACAAGGATGTATACTATCACCGCTACTGTTTCTCATCGTAATCGACGAGATCATGGTGACCGTGTACCGAACCGTGGGCTGCTTTGGCAGCCTATCACCATGGAGCATCTCAACGACTTCGATTTGGCTGATGATGTTGCTCTACTAGCACAACGGCGCTCTGATATGCAGAGTAAGCTCAATGACCTAGCCGAACGATCCTCTGCGGTGGGTCTCACCATCAACGTCAACAAGACCAAATCGTTGGATATCACCACGGGCAACTCTTCCAACTTTACGGTAGCGGGGCAAGCAGTGGAGAAGGTCGAAAGTTTCCAATATCTTGGCAGCCAAATAGCGTCGGACGGCGGGACCAAGAGCGACATAGGTGCACGAATCAAGAAGGCTAGGGCTGCCTTTGCGAGTTTACGAAACATATGGAGATCCAACCAGATAAGTCAACGCACCAAAATCCGAATTTTCAAATCGAACGTGAAATCTGTGTTGTTATACGTCAGCGAGACGTGGTGTGTATCAGCGGAGAACACTCAAAAGCTGCAGGTCTTCATCAACCGATGCCTGCGGTATATAATTCGTGCCTGGTGATCTCGAATGCCGAGCTCCATCGTCGATGTCATCAGAAGCCGATAGCAACAGAAATTCGAGAGCGAAAGTGGAGGTGGGTCGGCCACACACTTCGACGGGGCGGAACCGAAATCTGCAAGCAAGCGCTGGATTGGAATCCGGCAGGACATCGCAGCAGAGGCAGACCCAGGGGCTCATGGCGGCGGAGCCTCAATAAGGAAATTATGCAAGTCGATAGGAATCTGACCTGGGCCCAGGTCAAGGCAAAAGCGAGCAGCCGCCCAGGATGGAAGTCTTTCACGTTGGCCCTTTGCACCGCTGGTGGTGCACAGGACCCTTAAGTAAGTAAGTAAGTAAAATCTCCCTTCGTTTAATGTTGAGCTATACTTGGCATGAACAGCGAAATCGTTTACAAGCTTGCATACAATATTGCTAATCTAAGCGATATTGCGCTTAAATTTACACGAAGTATCGCGTAAATTTATGCCAAATCTAGCGTTAATTTTATGCCAAATCTAGCGGTGTAGGAACTAACAGTTCAATACCAGGATTTTCTTGCAGTCCTCAGAACTTCTCTGAATATTTAAATTATTTCCTTAAGTTCTGGTGACATATCGCAAGTTTTCTAAATTGATCTAATAGGTACTGAACTTCCCTGATAAAGTTCTCTTACAAACTGCTTCTAAGTTCCCTAATTTGATACGAAGATGCCTGAAGCTATTAGAGTTTGCTGGACTTCTGGATATTATTTGAGCTTCAATGGAAATCTCTGAACTTCTACGAAATTTGCAGAGCTTTAACAAAGTTTACCGAACATTGTAGAAGTTACGTAAACTTTAAAATCATTTCCTGCACTTCTATGAAGATTTACGAAGTATCTCGAATTTCTACGTAATTCGTCAAACTTCTATGAAGCTCACTGAACTACATTGATGTTTGCTGCACTAAGATGACGTTCGCTGAACTTTTAAAATCCAATGATTTTCTGCGAAGCACCCTGAAGTTCTTTGAAGTTTCTCAAACTTCTACGGAATTCCCTAACCTAATCCAAGTACATTAAATTTAAACAAAGTACCATGTAGTTAAAAGAAGGTCCCCAAACTATAATAGTGATTCCCGAAATAATACAAAATTTCTTCAACTTCAATGAACTTACACAAACTTTTACGGTTTTCTTTTCGAAATTTCAACAGCTGCAGCAAAAGTTCTGGGTTCCTTCACACTTAAAAAAATTACCGAAAAATCTGTAAACTGAATCAGCTAAATTAGATGTCACCGGATCAAATTTACCGAACGATCGGTAACGTTTACCGAAAAAACAATCTTCATTTGTAATCGACTTTACCGGAGAACTGTAATTTTGAAGTCGATGTGTTACCGACTAAACTGCAAGTTGCTTCAATGTTGTTTTAAGGATTTTTCTTGGCTTTTACAAGTGAATAAAATACATTTTTCCTTAGTTATTATTTTATTTTGTTTTTACGAATTTGTTCTAAAGTTACAAAGTTACAAGTAGCGCTGGGGTCACTGCAATCTATGCAAGAATTTGGCACCAGTCGTTGTCAATATGTTAATGTTGCAAATTGCTCCACCGATAAACAAACAAAAGTTTTTCTCTGAAGGGTTTGGCGCAACACTGAACACAGGGAAGCATTGGATAGATATACCAAATGCTGCTTTTAGATCGTCAGCAGGGAATAGAAATGGTAGGGCTTTTGATCTAATTTCCGTCCTACTAAGCATAGCCCGCGCTTTACCTCTCTTTTCTGAACGAGTTTAAACAAAAACTGGAATATTTCTGTCAAAGATGACTTCTAAATTTATTCACCTTTCCATACGTACCGTTGGATTTGATAATGAGTCACAAATTGTTGAGATGTTGTTTAAAAACTAATACTGCTTCTTGATTCTAAATTCGTTCTACGAGTTTCGATTCCGTCCAAACGCATTGAAACGCCATTAGATTTTCTTCATCCTACGGATAAACGTAGAAAAAGGGGATTCGCTAGGAGTGCTTCTTTTGTTTTGAGAACAATGAGCGTAAATATTCATACAAAACGCTCTAACGTATCGGACCAAACCTATTATTGATTTGTGCACGGTGAAATCATTGATATTATTGATCTTTTAGGATCGATTGAACGGAAATGGGCGATTACGACGAAGTAGTGCTCTACCCTACCCCAGCAAACTGTACATCAGGGAAATTTCCTCACACTACCAATAGTGGAATGCTTCCACTATCCAGCGGAAAGCCATCTTCGGGCTAGAACAATCAAATATTAATAAAACATCTAATTTTGATTACACCTTACGTCTCACCTGTATCCATTTTACAACACCTGATAGAGGATTGTTAAATACTGCGTCATCATTCGTGGCTCGTTTGGAACCACGCGATGAATTTTCAAATCTCACAATAGTGAGTACCCGAACAAAATCTAGCAGGCAGAAAAACGGAAATTCGATACTAAGCATATCAGCACGGCCAATGAGATAGACCAAAGTTTGAGGTCAGTTTACTCATAATAGCAAAAAGTGCAGGAACTCAGCGATGAGTACACAGTTCGAAAAATAGTGTAAATTTCTGTTCAATATGATGCACATAAATGGAGTGTCACATATCATATAAGTTTACATTATAAATCGTTTAAAGTTAACAGACATTTCATGAAATGTCCAAATATTGTAAACAAAAGCCAATTGTTGTAAGCAACATTGTTTGCAAGTTGCTCGGTTGCGTGAAATTAAATATAAGTGTTCGTGAATGAATGTTTACATCACTATTAAAATTCAGACTTTTTATCTGTGTAGTTTGCCTCATGTTTTTCCAGGTCATATTCAGCAAAAATTCCCGAATATGAGAAAAGTATTGGATTCTCTCAGTCTATTTACTCCTACACGCTTAGAAATAACTAATTTTACACGTGACGGAGTCCATTTTTGACCTAAAAGAAGAAACGTAAACAAACAAATCATGTAATTTTAAGTGCTCCGAGACTGAAAAGTTCGATTCTCGACGAAAATTACGTTTGATTGAGCTATATTTCGCGTCTGTTATGACTCAAATATATGTCAGTCTCAGAGCACCTAAATTGGCATGAATTTTTCTAAGTGTGAAGACTGTGTAAAATTTTTGTCAATTTTCCTCATTTTCCGGCAGATTGTTGAGGTTGTAGCATGGTCACTTTTATGTTAATATAAGGTAAGAATTGCCAAGTATTATTTTGAATATATAATTAGTTTTGCAATCTATTTTTTGTATATCAATACTTATTATCGTTCACGATATTTATTTACCATTTACATTTTTTCATTTTGTGGAATAATTACACGTTCACTTAAGTTAAACTGAAATCACTATTACAAATGAAACGCATTGTAAATCCGCATAAAAACGAAACGCTTGCAAACAAGCTGCCCCCAAAATTCATTTTTACCGCCACTGGAAACGTTCACCGGTTTGTGAGACTCGTTGTAAAATCCAAGCACAGACAAACAGACATAACTCTTACAAGAAAATTCTTCAAAAAATATCGTCAAGCGTATTTTGGATGCGCACTAGCACCATCTATCATCCACATTCCCAAGCATTGTTTTGCAACCAGAGCATCCTTCGTTCATGCAATTTTTTCACTAGTTGCTTTTCCCTCGTTCTGTCAACGTGTCAGCTGTGTTGAATGAAAACAAATCAGATGGAAGTCAGTGATGTCGGTTCTACGAAATTTCCGTAGATCTATAGAATTGATTGAATTCTGCAGAAATACGGATCCGTATCACAAAAGCTAAGACTTTTTTTTTAGGGATTTGTTTTGTTTGTTTATTGTGCTTTTTATTTTGCTAGAAACAAGTTTTTGAACAATGTAATGCATCACTTATTGGTACCCTTTCTAAATTTAGATGTATCAATGAAATATGTATCAATCATGGTGAAGTTTTGAACATCAATATCTGTTCTCGAATTCTGTGTACATCGTACAACTTAATATTAGGAACGGAATGACTAATGTGCAGCAGTTTTGATGTAATATTCAACAACTTTTTTTGTATTTGTCAGATGTGATATGTGTCTTCAGTGGGATGCCTTGACCACTCATCATTTTCAAGATCTAACATCTACTAACTAGACGTGAATAAGAACTGGCATCACTGATAAGTTTAAAATGTGGTGGCTTGCTCAATGCTTCATGACATATGCAAGCACATTCCCAACTAAAACATTATTTGCTATGAATGTGATTGTGAGTGTTATGTCTGTTTGGCTGTGGTCAAAGGTTTGAATCCGAACCATCCTCTCTCGTAAAAAAATCAATCGAACCAGAAATAAATTGAAGCGAGATAGACTAATCAAACGGTATGAGCGAGAAAGATATAGAGTTTCAATCGGCTCAAGATCGTAGTTGAAGAGATTTGTCGTTTAAAAAGGTCGTTAATTACTTCGGTAATTGACGCATTTCCGGGTGCGAAGACTATGCTCACGATTTGATCTGAGGGTTTTTGGAACGTCCACTCGTCCATTTTGACCTGGACCGTGGAAGAGGCGAGAGTGCGTGAAATAGTTTAAATTGCCTAAAAGTTCAGCAGTTAGGTCAAAGTTGACGTGTGGTCAAATGTTTGTGTGTGCGTTCGTATAGAGTAAAGCAGTTCGACGGCTTTTTATTTAGGATTCGCTTCTAGCGATATACGGCCGAGGCTCAGCACACCGCATCTTTAGTTAGACGCTTCTCTCGACCCACCGCTTCTGTGTCAAAAGTCCCGGTTTGAGGGGAAATCCGGAAGGGAACAAACCGTTCTGACCGCTACAGTTTCACCGGACAATAGCAAAGAAATTGGCTTGGCAGAACTACGTACACAAATTTCCGAACTAGCCGCTTTCCGTCGAGAGAGAAGCAGGCCTCGTAACAGGAGTTTCAGCAGACAGCAGAGCTCTCGATGCGGCTCCCGAGAATACCATCCGTATTGTTTCTACCACAGAAAGTTTGGATCCAATGCTGAGAATTGTCGAGAGCCTTGTCACAAGTTGTCAGTTCAAATCAAAAAAACTAGTGCAGCTACAATCGACGACGGGCGAATGTGGCGAAGTTCACGATCCGGCCACTAACTACAAATTTTTGATTGATACTGGCGCATACTTATCGGTTCTGCCATGCTCACCGTGTCAGAAACTAAAACCGACTCCAGGAATGGGGTTGTACGCAGCCAACGGTTCCCGCATCGTGACTTACGGCACCGAAATTTGCAGGCCAACGTTCGGTCTACGCAGGACTTTCCCATGGTGGTTCATACTGGCTGATGTGACGTCCTCAATACTAGGTGCGGATTTTCTGAAACACTATGGTCTGATAGTGGACTTGTGAAGTGAGTGCTTAATAGATAAAATGACAAATATAAAAGCACACGGTCAAATCAATTCGATCGCAGAAAGGCTATTTGGCTTGAAAGCACTAGACCAGCGTTGCCAGATTGTTTTCAAGCTTATCGGTATCAAATGATTAAAAAATCGGTATTTATCGGTATTCACTATTCTAATTAATTTTATATGTTTGCCTATTTGTAGGCGAAAATTCAAACTTTTGGACTAAGAACGAAGTAGTAAAGTCGGAAGAAATTTCCGGGAATATTTGAATTAGTCTCTCAATGATACCGAAAAAAACTTCCAGCGAAATAATAAAGAAGATCTTGTTGAGGAAGTTTGCAGGACATTCTAAAAAAACGTCGGAAAAACATTCGATGAGGATCTTTCAAGACAAATATTGAGAACCTTCTGGCGAAAACTTTAGAACATTTTGGAAAAATTCAGATAACATACCCAAAGGAAACCAAAAAAGTTTTGAAAATTGGAAGGCAATTCATAAGAAGCTCGGAAAAAAACTTCTAATAGAAGTCGAAAAAACCTACGGAGAATGACTTTTGGAGAAACTTCCAGAGGACGAAATAAACTTCTGGGAGAACTTCCTGTAGAAGATGGAAGAAACTTTTTGGAGACGTTGAGAGAAACTTCCTAAGGTAGATTAGAAGAAACTTCTGGAAAAAGCCGGAAGTCAGAGTGCTTACGGAACAGTCGCAAGATACTTCAAGGAGATGTTGGGGGAAAAATCTGGAAGAAATAGATTTCTGGGCGATGTTAGCAACATTCCCGAAGTTCCTTACATGCTCAAATGATCCAGCAATATTCCTGATATTAATAAATCATCCCTGAAACCCCACAATTTGTCAGAAATTTTCAGAACATTCTTGAATCCCTTAATTCCTCGGAACTCTTTGGTTTTTGCAATTTTCCTGAAGTTAATGGGGCTGTTTTGAAGTTTAAAAAGTTTTCATGAACAGCTCGGAACTTTGCTGAAGTTTTTGGAAATTCCCCGAGTTTCTTGGAGCTCCTTTAAAGGTTCAGACATTTTCATGAATTAATGTGTCCTGATGTTCTCAGAGCTTTCCTAAAGCCAAAACAAATTAGTCTCAAAGCTATATCTAGTTAATCAAAGTCGAGCTATTTATTACGCTACGTTTCCGAGGAATTCGTGCACCAGTTCCTGCTGAGACAACCGAGGCTTATTCCAGGCACTCCTTCAGGTGAAGGAGTTGGCCTTTGCAACGCGTTGTCGAGAGAATATTCCGACAGCTCATCGGGTTCCTGCAAGTGTCCGGACATGAACTTACCCTTACATATCTTTAAACTTACCCCAAAGTGCAAACTATTCTGAAGTTTCAGAACTTCTGGAGAGTTCCTGCAGTTTTCCTGAAGCCAATGGAACCGCAATAAATCTCTGGACGCATTCCAGAAGTTCCGGAAAGTTGAAAAAACTGACGCGAGAAGACGAAGACCCTTCGTAGACTACGAGGCTGACGACGTGTGGCTATGGGTCGAGTAGAGCGGAGACGACTTCTTCGGACAGCAGAGGACAACAAGGCCTTAGCCCGATTGGTAAGGTAAGGGAGAAGACGAAAGAACCTTTCAAGGGAAGCCAGAAGAAGCTTCCAAGGGAAGTCGAAATAGATTTCCGGAAGTAATTGTAAAATAACTTACAGCGTAAGGTGGATGAAACTTCCTAGGGAATGTTGGAAGAATCTTCGAAGGGAAGATTAGAGAAATTCCAGAAAGTTGAAAAATTAACATTTTGATTGATTTATTTATTCAGTGAATAAAAGTATTTCCCAATTTCCAGGAATTACCGGGATGCGCAATCAGCTGTTTCTTGACCCGTTGGTAGTTAAAAAAGGCGACGAAATGTAAGCATTAGTCAAAAGAGTATCAAGCATAAGACATTTTTAAAATCAAAATTTTTTAGTGCTGGCTCAAAAATTTGAATGTTTAAAAAGATAAAACCTCTCATAACAGTTTCAGCGTGGGCGAGCAGTGATCATTTTGATTATTAAAAAAACGGTATAAATCGGTACTGAAACTCAAAAATCGGTATTCTGAGAAACTTTATCTGTACATCGGTATCAAGTTTAAAAATCGGTATAAATACCGATAAATCGGTATATCTGGCAACGCTGCACTAGACCTCGCCTCCCAAATCAAGAGGTTAAACACAACGTTAAGCACACTATCAAGGTCGAAGGCCCACCATGTCATTCTAAATTCCGCAGACTTCCACCGCATAAGCTCGAAGCGCTTCGTAAGGAGTTAAAGTTGTTCTAAGAGCTCGGATACATAAAACCTTCGAAAAGTCCGTATTCAAGTCCAGTGCATCTAGCTACTAAGACACTGCAGAACGGTGACATAAGTACAGACTCGTAGGCGATTACAAGAATCTTAATGACTCAACCATCGGAGACCGGTATCCTTTAACACATATTTACGATATTTGTCAAACGCTACGAGGTAAGACTGTATTTTCTGTGATTGACCTTGAACGCGCGTACTATCAAATTCCTTTGCACGAGAATGATTTCGAAAAAACAGCCATCATCACGCCACTGGGCTTGTATGCATTTCTAGTGATGCCGCCAGGATTAAAAAACTCAGGTCAAACATTTCAAAGATTCATCAACAATATTTTCTTTGACATGCCATTCTTAGTGGGAGTTCTAGATGATCTGCTTATCGATATGACTGCAGAAACCATCGCCAGAGTTTTCATCGAGGTGTGGTTGTCGAGATTCGGAACCCCAACGAAGCTGACGTCGGATCAAGGTCGACAATTTGAGTCGCACCCAATGGAAGAGTTGTGCGTCTTATTAGGATTAGAACGAGTTCACACCACGCCATACCATCCACAAGCCAACGGGATGATTGAGTGCTGGAACAGACCACTCAAAACAGCACTAGAATCATACAAATCAAGCTGGACTGACGCCCTACCATTAGTCCTGCTCGGTTTGAGAACTGCGATACGCGAAGGGACATCAGCATCGGAAATGCTCTATGGCACGACCATCCGTATACCTGGAGCGATGATTGAAAAGCGACCCCTTCGAGGCTCATCTGTAACTTTTGTAGCTAGTCTACGAGAAAAAATGAACTCGCTGATGCCACGTTCAGCTTCTAATACCGATACGACACGACAAGCGTTCAATCCAAAAAATCTTGAGAAGTGCACACACGTTTTTCTAAAAACCGACAAATTTAGAGCCGCATTGGAACCTCCTTTCACATGACCACATGTGGTCGTCTCAAGAAGCAGTAAGACATTTACTATTAAAATTAAGGACAAAACAGTGACACTATCGACCGACAGAGTTAAACCAGCCTACATTAACAAGGATTCAGATTCCTCATCTGATCGGATAACCAAAAGCGGGCATCACGTGCGTTTTCGGATTCAGTAGGAATTCGTCCAGGAAGGGGGAGTAATGTGGTGCGCTATACTTTACAGTCACACTGGCAACACTTTATTCAACGACGCCACCTAAATGTAAAAAAGAGAGAACCATTATTGACTTGCTCAAACACGTTCAGTTTACATTTGTATTTGCGTTGTTAACTCAAGAATAAAATCAACTTTAGTATTTCAACCATTAATCCTTCGACGTTTAATTTCGTATACCTTAGATTTTTGAAACAAGTAGCTGATCCAATTCTGAAATAATTCTGAGCTTTGATCGAAGATCTTTAGGAACATTGAACATAAGGACTTTTATTTTATTAACTTGATTCAGATGGATTTTCTGCACTTCGTTTAGCACTTCTAAGCAACTTTTCCTGTAAACCTGCTTACCAGAGAGTTCAAGAGAAGATTCTTAACACTTTAACAAGTGAATAATGTCAAGGTTGAACGACAAGAGAGCAAAAAGTAATCATCAAAATTTTACTCAATAATTTACACTGCAAATTAGTGACTAAGATATTCATCAACGCAAAGTTTATCATTTGATGGAAGGTACGTATACGAATCGCTATGCTTCATCATACATTTCCTAACTTCTTCTTCTTCTTCTTCGCATTTCAAGCTTATTGCATATCGCATATTAGCTATTGCGTGCTCTCAACTTAGTGTTCTAGATGCACTTCCACAGTTATTAATTGAGAGCTTTCGATGCCTGTACCATTTTTGCATTGGTATAATTGTGTGGCAAGTCCAATCATACTTCTATGCCCAGGGAAGTCGAGAAATTTTCCAACCCGAAAAATTCCTAGACCGGACCGGGAATCGAACCCAGCCACCTCCAGCATGGTCTTGCTTTGTAGCTGCGCCTTTACCGACTGAGCTAAGGGAGGCCCCGACATTTCCTAACTACTGTTAACAAAAACCATACATCAACACACCCCTTGGTGCCGCTCAAACCCCCCAGTGACAACCCAAAGCCAGGCAACCGACACGGACAAACAATGGGATAGGTTGCAGTGCAGAAAATATGATTTCAAAAAGCGATTTACTATCATGTTACCGTACCGAGTGCATTTAGATCCCGTCATCCATTCAACTAACGGCACCATTTTCAGTGATGTCTATCTCGTATTGTCAAAAAAGGGTGGGGGAGGGGGGGGGGCGAAAGGAATAGGATTAAATTGTGATTCCGAAGTAATAGTGCACCCAGCAGCATATCGCGAATGGTTGAAGAAATCCTGCGCACACATGCGGTTTCTGATGGTTTTCCGTGAATGGAATTTATTATCACATCGACTTACTGAGCTTCTATTCTCCCATCATCCAAGACCGAGACCACTACGGAGGAGGAACTAGATATCCAATTAAGGCACACACAAAACCGGAGGAGCAGAGTTCTTGCATAACTCCACTTCCCACATTGACTGGCTGTTTGCAAATCCAAGATCGTGGTTGAGTACAGTTTGAGAATTTCCCTTTACGAGGAAAAGCAGAGCAATGTGGTACGGTCGGTGGTCAGTGCCGAACCTAATTAGTCACGTTCGTGTGGCTGAAATTAAAATGAGAGATAAAATTTCTGGGGCCCCGTCAGTGCGGAGTGTGTATCGTCCTTTGTCAGCAGATTTTTTCTTTATTTTTTTTTTTTCATTCAACCTCCACACGGTCAGCAAGCTTGTGCTTTTAGTTATTTGCTTCGCTCAGGAATAATTTAGTTGGAGTTTTGTGAGAGCCTGGGCCAACCAACTACCGAAACCGGTTCGTGTGGCTGAGTTGCGGTTGGCAGGTGTGTCTGCGCTCGAGAAAGATTGCTCTTCTTGACAGGATAAATGAGGGCTGAACCACTTCATTAGGATGGGAAATTTGCGAGGCAATGGCTTTCGCCGGCAGGACGCATTTCTTATTCATTGGATTTGGTGGTAAAATGGCAGGTATGTTTATGGGAGATAGAAATGCAAGGATTTTTTTGTTTTGGCATGGATCGTGGGTTAATTTGTGTCTTTTTGCTGTATGAAACGAAGAATCCGAAAATCAAATGTTGTCATGTCGCTTGGAGTGTACCACTAATTTTGATTCACATTCATTCCGGTAGAATTCCTGCCAACACGGAGCTTTTTGTGCAAGTACTCTGGATAATTAGTTGCTCATTATTTTGGTAGAGCATAGTTACCTAATTTTTGACTCTTTTTTTGGATTTGGAGATCCGTATTCCATTTCGGGGTGACTTTGCTCATCACTTTTTTTTTTCAATTCAATGTCAATGATACTAATGTTACGATTTGAATGTTTCAATTAGTACTTCAGTGCTTTCTCGATTTTGTCAGCTTTTTCCCCGGTTTAATCAGCCTGAAGATTTTCCTAAAACTTTCAAGTTTTAAACATGGATTCTCAAACTTTTAGCTGTAAATAATTTTTATTCTTACCCTTAGTTGAAATTTGAATTCTAGGGAAAGTGCGGGTAAAATGGGCATACGGGGTAAAATGAACAATTCACGATTTTAAGTGCTTATTTATTCAAATATCAATCGATTCAACGCACAGGTCTTTCAACCAATGTGCCTTTTATCTTTTAATGGATTTCACTCATATAATTTATCCGTTCAAAAGATCAATTTTACATTTTACTCCTTGTTTCTCAACTAGGGATTAGTAGTTTTTAAATGCTGTGAAATTTTTACCATGGAAACCTATCTTTTCTTAGCGATTGTAATAAAAAAACATTGCTTCATGTTCAACAACATTTATTCTTTGAACATAAAAAAGAACATTACATAGTGTATTTTAAATTCATTGCACATAGTAGTTTTGATAAACTTTCAATGTTCAAGATACTTCGTCATCACAAATTCTCGAATTCGACGGCGATAAATAACACCGTAAATTGAAACGGATGATGCTTCAGCTTAATCAATTATTTATCGAACTTTCTTATTGATTCTAAGCTGCTGGTTGCTCCTGAATTTGCTAGTTCGCTGAATTCGGAGATATGAGATATGCTTCGGATCTTCTGACTGTTCTGTATTTATCACCTGCTGATCATTCATCACAAGTTTCAAAATATCGTCATCTGTATGAGCTTTACAAGCATATCGTTTTTCCACATTATGGGCGATCACGGTGCCGTTTATTGTCGATTATTGCTCCAGTCAATTAGTTGCGCCAACGAAATGCCATCTTTATAAACAAATTTTCCTTCAACCAATAGTCCAATTTTCATCGATGATTCCCGAATCACATCGTCGTGTAATTCTGTTCAAGCTTCATGCACCTTAAAACAGACTTCTTTTAATGAGATCTGCTGCAAACATTCATCGGTGTTGTTACCCTTGTCGCAGGCCATCTTCTTTGTACCGTAGTTTAATATTTTGGATCACATTTTGATCCATCGGTTGAATTACAACGGTTACGTTGGCAGACAGAAACTACACTGTGATCAACCATTAATCACTTTTTTTAAACTCTTTATTTGTTCCAAATTCACCATAAATGACATTTCATTTTAACCTAGGTACTCAAGTTACTACAGTAACTTACCAGCCTTAATTGTTATGATATATATCTTGTTTTTACATTGTTCCTGCCTTGGCAATTCAGTATTTTTAACAGGTTTTTTTTTTAAACCTGCATGTCGGTATAACAATTGAAATCTTAAAACTAAAACTAAATCTTATCTAAGTATAAAGGGAATTAATTGTTGCAATTGAGGATTGCAACGATTTTTGCCTGAACTTATTAATTATTTTGTTCTAAAGTCTCAACATTTCAAATTCTATGCACTTCGATAGTACTGTACCAGGGAGGCAACTTCAAAATCATCTTCAGAACGTTGTTCTGAATCCTTTTAAGTGCTTTTTCCTGGTAGTGCAACAACTAGACCATATTGGCACAGCGTAAAGCATGGCCGGTCTAAAAACATGTTTAAATATAAGAAGTTTATTCGTCAGGCAAAGTTTGGATTTCCTGTTTATAAGAGGCTAGAAATATTTTATATATTTGTTACATTTGGCTTGAATGCCCTCAATATGATCTTTAAACGTTAATGTTTGGTCAAGTATTAATCCAAGATATTTCACTTGGTTTGACCAGGTAATTGGGACTCCGTTCATAGTGACTATGTGACTACTACTAGGTTTCAAAGAGGAAGCTCTAGGCTTATGTGGAAATATTATAAGTTGAGTTTTGGAAGCGTTGAGAATAATCTTACATTTTTTTAAATAAGAAGAGAAAATATCTAAACTTTTCTGCAGTCTGCTGCAAATAACACGAAATCTTCTTCCTTTAGCGGAAATGCCTGTGTCATCAGCGAACAAATATTTGTGGCAGCCCTGAGGCAAATCAGGGAGGTCCGAAGTGAAAATATCATACAATATAGGCCCAAGAATGCTACCCTGAGGAACTCCTGCTCTTTTTTTTCCTTGATTAGTTTTCCATCGATCTTATTTTCTGTGCTGAGCACCAATGCTACCGACGCCAGGGAGGCAGCTCCCACACCTGGACCCTACCTACTGACCCATCAACTCATGAACCGGGGACCAACGGCTTTACTTCCCTTCCGAAGGAAGGCGTGATCAGAGATGTTATGCCTCAGAACATCCCGGCGGCGCCGACTGGGATTGAACCCAGGCCTGCTGGGGTGAGAAGGAATCATGCTTACTACTACACCACCGGCGCCGCTGAACTCCTGCTCTAACAGGTAGTCGTTCAGATTTGGAATTTTGATAATTTACCTGCAGAGTTCTGTCAGTTAAATAATTTTGAACTAATTTCATAATATTGAGTGGAAAATTAAAGATTTTCAATTTAGTATCAAACCTTCATGCCAAACACTGTCGAATGCTTTTTCTATGTCTAGAAGAGCAACTCCAGTTGAGTGGCTTTCAGATTTGTTTGAACGAATTTAATTTGTAACTCTTAAGAGTTGATGAGTAGTTGAATGCCCATGGCGAAATCCAAACTGCTCATCTGCAAAAATTGAGTGCGTATGGATGTGAAGCATCATTCTATTAAAAATTATCTTTTCAAAAAGTTTACTTATTTAAGAAAGCAGAATTATTGCACGGTAGCTAGAAGCTTCAGCTGAATTTTTATCCGGCTTCGAAATTGGAACAACTTTTGCATTTCTCCATTCATCAGGAAAGTATGCCAAATGGAAACATCTGTTAAATAATTTTACCAAGAAAGACAAGGTACTCTCTGGGAGTTTTTTGATGAGGATATAGCAAACTTCATCATCACCTGGAGCTTTCATATTATGAAACTTTTTAGTTATAGACCTTACTTCGTCCAAATCAGTCCCCCAGAAATCATCAAAAATATTTTCCCGAGAGAAAATATTCAGATAGTCCCGAGCAACCGAATTATCAATAGGACTAGTAAGACCCAAACTGAAAATATCGGAACTCTCGAATTGCTTAGCAAGTTTCTGAGCTTTTTCCAAATTTGTGATCAAAATTTTACCACCATCTTTAAGCGCTGGAATAGGCTTTTGAGGTTTTTTTCAAAAAAATTTTGAGTTTCCAAAAGGGTTTGGAACTCGGGTCTAATTTAGAAACATTATTTTCAAAAGTTTTGTTCCTCAGGGCGGAGATATTGATATTGTCTCCTACGGACATTTTTAAGACGGATCAAGAGCTGAAGATCGTCGTCTATTATAATTGAATCAAATTTAACCTCGCATTTTGGTACTGAGGCAGCTCTTGCTTCAACTATAGAAGTAGTCAGAGATTCAAGAGCATAATTAATTTCATCTTTGGTTAGCAAAGGAATGTTTGGATATGTTCGATATTGCACCCAATCAGCTCTATGGTAATTGAAAGTATAGCTGTTGGGATTAGAAATTATTTGTGATATTTCAAAAGTTACTGGAAGGTGATCAGAACCGAAGTCAGCATGGATAACCAATTGGCTACAAAGTTGACATGAATCAGTTAAGACCAAATCAATAGTTGAGGAATTTCTTGCAGAAGAAAAGCATGTTGGACTCTTCGGATATTGAATAGTGTAATAACCTGCAGAACAATCATCAAACCGAATATTACCATTGAAATTGCTTTGAGCATTATTCCATGAGTGGTGTTTTGCATTAAAATCACCAATAATGAAGAATTTAGACCTATGACGGGTAGGTTTCTGAAGGAAAATAGGCAGCTATAAACGTAAGTTGTCCAAATTTTGTTTCAACAGAAACTCCCAAAGTTTCAAATACTTCAAATGAAGAAAGAATTTTATGATTGATTCCTCTATGAACAATGATGGCAACGCCCCCACAGGGTCCATCAAGACGATCATTTCTATAAATGAAATAATTTGGGTCCCTTTTAACCTTATGGTCAGGTTTAAGGAACGTTTAAGTTATAACGGCAATATGCACGTAATGAACTCTCAAAAAGTTAAATAGCTCGTCTTCATTATCTTTAAGAGATCGAGCATTCCAATTTAAAATATGTAATGATTTGCAATCCATTTCTGAATTTCAAAGTCATGACAATATTTTACGCAAATTTTACTGCAGTTTGAATAGCATCAAAAATGGAGTTAGATTTAAACATATCATTAATCATATCAATCAATGATTTCTGTGAAAATTCCATTTTAGGAGCAGTAATGCTTCCTAAGTCAAAATTGTCAAAATTTCCGTTAGAATTACGTTGGTTAGTATTTTGATTTCTACCCGCTGTAATGGCAGCATAGGTAGCTTCATTTACTCGCTGAACATTCTTAGCAGCGAATGGAGTAGGTATAGATGAAGAATTTGAAGCAGGGGTGATATTTGTACTTACGGGTACGAATGTAGAATCTGTTCCTCGCTGACCGTTGTTAACAGCAGAGCCATGAGCCTTATCTACCTGTCGGTTAGAACGAGATTTTAGGATCGCTTTGCAAGTCTTATATTCCCAAAAATTGGATTTGTGGTTTTCACCACAATTTGAACATTTAAATTTCTTAGGATCTTCCTTCACAGGACAGTCGTCCTTTGCGTGAGAGGAATCACCACAATTCATGCATTTAGCTGGCATGTAGCAATTTTTAGTTCCGTGACCCCATCCCTGGCACTTACGGCACTGAGTGAGGTTTTGGAAATTTCCTCCAGTCTTCCTGAAGTGCTCTCACTTCACTTTGACATGGAGCATAAGGCTAGCTTTTTCCAAGGCCTTAAGGTTGTTTAGTTCACTAGACTTGAAGTGAACTAAATAAAAATCATTGGAAATCCCGTTGCGCGAATCGCCAGGACGGGATTTCATTTTCATTTTGATTACTTGGAGTGGCACAAATGCGAGTAATTTTGCCAGTTCATCTTTGATCTGATCCAGAGATTCACCACTGGGTAGTCCTTTCATGACAACCTTGAACAGACGTTCAGTTTTGGTGTCGTAAGTAAAAATTTGTGCTGCTTCTCAGTAAGATACTTGAGAAGACATTTAAATCCATCCACGGTTTCAGCCAATACACGGCATTCACCCCGACGTCCAATTTGTAGTGAAAACTTAACTTTCACGAAATTCAAATGTTCCATGCGAAGAGCATGGAAATCGGAAGTGGTTATCACAATAGGGGGAATCTTTTCCTTCTTGGCATTAAGCCGGGAAAGCTTACTAGAATTTTTCTTGGATGATGGATCATTCTCATCATCCGTGAGCAAATTAAATTGATTACTCAAATTAATTTCATCAGAAGGGGGGTCAAGAGTTTGCCCCTTTCTTTTGCGTTTAGGCGCTATGGCTTTAGTAAATTTGTTTTCCAGTCGACTCCCAAGCAGATTACTATAAGAATCTGAAGGATCGAAGAGGAATTTTCCAAATCAATATCCAAGAAGGATTACCTCGGGCAGGGTCCAAACAAGGATCGAAGAGGAATAAGAGTAGAACATTTACAGGTATATTATGCATTGAAAAGTGCTGTTTAAATTTGTTGTAGCTTTAGGTAGCAGTAATACTTCCTTCAGTAAAAAGCACGATCGTGTGGATCGGCAAGAGAGCACGATGCGGACTATGAATGTTGGCCTATGGATCTAAGATTGGGCCCATCGCTAAAAATCTGCTATTTTTTCAATTGTATCTAGATGAACGTGTCATTGGGACGATACAAATGGATATTTTTGGTCGCTATTGAATATTTAGCCCATTGCTGAATTTTTTGTATGGGCGTAAATTAGGAGCATTTAGGCCGACATTACTTCAATTCCCCCTATTATAGCAGAGTAGCAGAAGATTGCAAGCGAAAGAAAACTGTAAATTAATGCAAGGCGAGAAAGTACAAATGGGATGCTCCATGAGGAATTAACATCAACTTCGTTACATTGTTTTACAACCTGTAATGTTTCTGGAATGCGCTAGGCGTTGATTTCACTGACTGTTGCTTGATAGATGTGCCTTTACCGGCTGATCTAAGGGAGGCACTCATTGAATTTTATTATTTCATTGTATTGTTCTACATTTTAGATGATTATTTTCTATTTTATTTTCAGAGTTGGTTGGAAATGCTAACATGAAACTTTAGTGTGATGATTAATTAGCTAGAGAATGATCTTTAGAAGAGGGTAGGTGGATAGTTCCGTTAGAGTACGGCAGTATGAAAATTGAATAGAAGTTGAAAATGGGCGAAGGGCCATTAATGCGACAGTTTTTTGAAGATAGACGCACATCTTTTGCCTAACCCGTACGATGTACGCGGAGACTTGAAGTATGTCTCCAAGTCTACAGGCAAAAAATGTGCGTCCCTCTTTTGCTCATAAACTGACTGCGGCTGTGGAATAGTTCTAGCGACGTTTTCATCACTACCTAAAGCCCCACGTTGCGAGATCATTTCCAGAACATTCTTGAAACATTGAATTCATCTATATCAATGTTATTCATATTATATCAGCTCTTCGTAGATTGATGAATAATAAAGATACAAAATAATAACCTTCTACAGACTACAACACGATCAACTTAGTCAATATTAGCTGGATTTTTTTATTTATTTATGGGCCCAAATTAGGGGCACTTAAGCCAACATTACATCAATTTCTTCTATCATTCGAGTTACAAATATGTATTTGCATATATAACCTTGAAATTTCATTCTTAAAGTCACCTTATTTTGGGAGTACAGGAGACATAGAGCTGTATCTTTATTTTTCCTTGATTTGTTTTCCGTCGATCTTGTTTTCCGTGCTGAGCACCAATGCTACCGACGTGCCAGGAAGGCAGCTCCCACACTTGGACCCTACCTATCGACCCATCAACTCATGAACCGGGGACCAACGGCTTTACTTCCCATCCGAAGGAAGGCGTGATCAGAGATGTTATGCCTCAGAACATCCCGGCGTTGCCGACTGGGGTTGAACCAAGGCCTGCTGGGGTGAGAGGTAATCACGCTCACCACAACACCACCGGCGCCGCTATAGAGCTGCATCTTATTGCATGAAACATATTTATTATTTTCATTGCACAATATCAACTTATTTAGCAATATAATTTTTTTCTATAATTTCATATTTAATGTTCTGATATATTTAATTGGCAGCACAATTAATCATCAATAAAAACAGCGAAATGAACAATAAAAAATCTCAAATTGGCCACTACATAGGGTGCACCAATAAACAAAAAAAAGTCGCAATAGAAATGAAGATAAAGGCAATAAACAAATAAAAAGCTTCCTTTAATAATTTGAATGTGAGCGCTGAAAATGGAAAAAGGGCAACAGTAATTAGAATACGCTCAATTAAATAAGGATGAATCTCCACTAAATTAGGAAATTTGAGCACTAAATAACTCACCTACGTCACCTGCAGTTGAACGTATTTTCCCATAAAAGTGGCAAAATGGGCAATGTCATATTGAATAAGCACGATAAATAAATCTAAAATGTCCGACTCAAAGCGCACAGTTATCACTGTTTCAATCCAAATATGCTGTAAAATCGTGATTATTTCCCCAAAAAGAAAATGAAAATATCTTTTTCAAAAACTGAAAAAGTTCCAGAAGCCAGTAGATAAATGTATGCTTGAACATGAGGATGAGCCATCGTAACATATGAATCGTTCTTAAAGAAAAGAAAATAGGGGTTTTTGATCTAATTTCCGTCCTACTAAGCACAACCCGCGCTTTACCACTCTTTTCTGAACGAGTTTAAACAAAAAATGGAATATTTCTATCACAGATGACTTGCAAATTTATTCACCTTTCCATACGTACCGTTGGATTTGATAAAGAGTCACAAATTGTTGAGATATTGTCTAAAATCTAACACTGCTTCTTGATTCTAAATTCGTTCTACGAGTTTCAATTCCGTCCTAACGCATTGAAACGCCATTAGATTTTCTTCGTCCTACGGATAAACGTAGAAAAAGGGGATTCGCTAGGAGCGCTTCTTTTGTTTTGAGAACAATGAGCGTAAATATTCATGCAATGGCGCTCTAACAGGATTTATGTTGAAGCTAATGAGCTAGCGCATCGGAACAAACCTATAATTGATTTGTGCGCGTTGAAATCATTGATATTATTGATCTTTTCTGATCGATTGAACGGAAATGGGCGATTACGACGGAGTAGCGCTCTACCCTAGTTCATGCAGGAAAGTAAAATGAGCAATTAAAAACGAACACTGCGCAATATAAAATAAAAAAAATTCTAGTGATATTCAGGAAATATTCCTTTAAATTGAAAGTTTATGAGCCAATAAGCCACATCAATTTCCATATGGTATTTTCAAGACAGTGATAAGTAACGATACCGTGTCTCGGCTAACAAAGGCGATGTCGATAAAGAAGATTAACGAATGTGGGTCTCATTGATAAAGGAACCATTAAACAAAATCAAAAGAGCACTAAAAACAGCTGTTTGAGCAATATATACGTCACAAAAGAGGACTAGAAATTGCTGTTTGAGCAATATAAAGGTAAAAAACCCGAATTTATCCACCTATGGTGTGATCAGACCCTTCTTACTTATTCAAGTTTATTTATTTTATTGTCATTATCAGTGACCAAGCCCCCCCCCCCCCCCCGTGTTATCCAGTGACGCTACGCCACTGCCTGGGGGTACCCGGAATATATCCGGGTGTAGTCTATTTGGTGAGGCTACCAATCACCTTATCATCGTATTTTAATGTGATTTAATGGGTTTTAATTCAATTCATATTCAAGCAACTTCCCCGGGGTACCCGGAACATGTCCAAGTGTGTCCAATGTGGTCTGGAACACTTAACACGACTTGCATTGATCTTATTTTTGAATTCTGTAGTAATTTGATGTGTCGCATGATGGTTTTAATACGTTTCCCGTTAAATCCAGCGTGAAGGCCCATATTCACCGGATCTTATTCCAGCCATATCTCCGGAACCGGTTCACCGATTCCAAAACCGTTCAATAGCGTTCAATGGCGCCTATCATTTGGCGCCGAGTTTGTCCAAATCGGTTGAGCGGTTGCTGAGAAACGTGAGCGCATTCATTTCGTTACATACACACACACATACACACATACACACATACACACACACACACACACACAGACATGTTCCGATCTCGTCGAGCTGAGTCGAATGGTATATGACACTCGGCCCTCCGGGCCTCGGATCGATAGTCGGTTTTTCAAGTGATATCTATACCCTTCTTTGTAAGAAGGGTAAAAAGATACAAAAAGCACAATGAATGTCTCAGGAAAAATTCCAAAAACGCTCAACAAAAAATAAAAAATGAGCAAGAAACGTATAAAATAGCACTTTGAAAAATAAATTGAGCATTTTATAGGCCACGAAGGTCACTAAGAACGAAAACAATATCTTTTGAAAACCTGCAAATCTTCATCGAATCACAGACAACCAGACATAACACTCGCATCTTGTACATCGAACACGCATACTTACCTTACCAATCAGGCTAAGGCCTTGTTGTCCTCTGCTGTCCGAAGAAGTCGTCTCCACTCTACTCGATCCATGGCCACAGTTCGCCAGCCTCGTAGTCTGCGAAGGGTCCGCAGGTCACCTTCTACTTGGTCGATCCACCTTGCCCGCTGCGCGCCTCTTCTTCTTGTTCCTGTTGGGTCGCTTTCTAGAACCATTTTCACTGGGTCGTCGTGCGGCATTCTTACGACGTGCCCAGCCCACCGTAGTCGCCCAATTTTTGCAATGTGGACGATGGATGGTTCTCCCAGCAGCTGGTGCAATTCGTGGTTCATTCGCCTCCTCCACGTTCCGTCATACATCTGCACTCCACCGTAGATGGTACGCAACACCTTCCGTTCGAAAACACCAAGGGCGCGTTGGTCCTCCACGAGCATAGTCCAGGTCTCGTGGCCGTAAAGGACCACCGGTCTAATCAGCGTCTTGTAGACAGTCAACTTCGTGCGGCGGCGAATTTTATTCGACCGGAGCGTCCTCCGGAGTCCAAAGTAGGCACGATTCCCTGCCATAATGCGTCTTTGAATTTCTCTGCTGGTATCATTTTCGGCGGTCACCAGTGAGCCCAAATACACGAACTCATCGACCACCTCGATTTCGTCACCGTCAATCTGAACTCGGGGTGGGAGGCTAACATTGTCTTCCCTAGAACCTCTTGCTTTAATGTATTTTGTCTTTGATGCGTTGATGGCAAGTCCAATCCGTCTAGCTTCAGCCTTCAGTCTGATGTACGTTTCCGCCATCATATCAAAGTTCCGTGCCATAATGTCAATGTCATCGGCGAAACCAAGGAGCTGGATGGACTTCCTGAATATCGTGCCACTCGTGTCTATCCCAGCTCTTCTGATCACACCTTCTAACGCGATGTTGAACAGCAGGCACGAAAGTCCATCACCCTGCCGTAACCCCCTTCGAGATTCAAAGGGACTCGAGAGTGTCCCCGATACTCGAACAACGCACATCACTCTATCCATCGTTGCCTTGACCAATCGCGTCAGTTTATCCGGAAATCCGTACTCGTGCATAATCTGCCATAGCTGATCTCGATCGATTGTGTCGTATGCGGATTTGAAATCGATGAACAAATGATGTGTGGGCACGTTGTATTCGCGACATTTCTGCAGAACCTGCCAAATCGCGAAAATTTGGTCCGTGGTAGCGCGGGCACCCATGAATCCCGCCTGGTATTGCCCCACGAACTCTCTTGCATATGGTGACAGACGGCGGCATAGAATTTGGGAGAGTACCTTGTAGGCGGCGCTCAGCAGTGTGATCGCGCGGTAGTTGCAGCAATCCAACTTGTCGCCCTTTTTGTAGATTGGGCATACGACACCTTCCATCCACTCCTCCGGTAATATCTCCTCCTCCCAAATCTTGGCAATTACCCAGTGCAGCGCTCTAGCCAGTGCTTCACCACCGTATTTCAATAGCTCACTTGGTAGTTGATCTACACCAGTTGCTTGGTTGTTCTTCAGTCGACCGATCTCCTCCTCAACTTCTTGAAGATCAGGGGCCGGTAGCCTGTCGTCTTCTGCGCGTGCTCCAAGGTCTGTTGCCGTGCCACCTTCGTTTTCTGCTGCTTCACCGTTGAGGTGCTCGTCATAGTACTGCTTCCACCTCTCAATCACCTCACACTCGTTCGTGAGAAGGTTACCGTCCAAGTCCTTGCACATATCGGCTTGCGGCACGTAGCCTTTGCGCGAACTATTTAGCTTCTCGTAGAACTTCCGTGTGTCGTTTACGCGGTACAGATTTTCCATTGCCTCGCGATCTCGGTCTTCCTGCTGACGCTTCTTCCTTCGGAAAACCGAGTTTTGTCTGTTCCGCGCTTGTCTGTATCGCTCCACATTCAATCTCGTGCGGTGTTGCAGCATTCTCGCCCGTGCTGCATTCTTCTCCTCTACTAACAGTTTGCATTCGCCGTCAAACCAGTCATTTCTTCGGTCCGGGATTTCAGTACCTAGTGCCGCTGCAGCAGTACTACCTATGGCTGAACGGATGTCCCTCCAGCCATCTTCAAGAGAAGCTGCGCCAAGCTGCTCTTCCGTGGGTAGTGCAACTTCCAGCTGCTGCGCGTAGTCCTGAGCAACTCCGGTGTCCCGTAGTTGCTCAATGTTGGGTCGTGGCGTTCGACTTCGACGTGTGTTATGGACCGTCGAGAGTTTTGAGCGCATGCATACTGCAACTAGGTAGTGGTCCGAATCTATGTTCGCACTGCGGTACGTGCGGACGTTGATAATGTCGGAGAAGAATTTCCCGTCGATTAGAACGTGATCGATTTGGTTTTCTGTGTGTTGGTCAGGTGATCTCCAGGTGGCTTTGTGGATATCCTTGCGGGGGAAAAAGGTACTTCGAACTACCATACCCCGGGAGGCTGCAAAGTTCACGCATCGTTGGCCGTTGTCGTTCGATACGGCATGCAGGCTGTTTGGCCCGATTGCCGGTCTATACATTGCCTCCCGTCCTACCTGAGCGTTCATGTCGCCGATGACGATTTTGACGTCCCGTTGCGAACAGCCGTCGTTCACCTGCTCCAGCTGCGCATAGAACGCTTCTTTCTCGTCGTCGGGTCTCCCTTCGTGTGGGCAGTGCACGTTGATGATGCTGTAGTTGAAGAAACGGCCCTTAATCCTCAACTTGCACATCCTCGCGTTGATCGGCTGCCAACCAATCACGCGTTGGCGCATCTTACCCAGCACTACAAAGCCGATTCCCAGCTCGTTGGTGGTGCCACAGCTCTGGTAGAAAGTAGCCGCTCGATGCCCGCTTTTCCATACCTTTTGTCCCGTCCAGAAAAGTTCCTGCTGTGCTACGACTTCAAAGTTGCGTGGTTGAAGTTCGTCATAGATTAACCTATCGCAACCCGGGAAGCCGAGCGATTTGCAGTTCCATGTTCCGAGTTTCCAATCGTAGTCCTTATTTCGTCGCGTAGGTCTGTGCCGATTGTTCCGATCCGTATTTCTTTCTTCGGTATTTGCAACTTTGTTTTTTTTTTCAGGGCGGCTTGTTGGGCCTGCCCCAACCCCCTGTCTCGCCAGGGGACCATCGTGCACAGCTCTGTTTAGAGTCCCACGCTGGCACTAGGACGGTGATCAGCCGCTCTAACATGGAGAACAGACGCCGTTTTGAGCCGCACCTCCATGGTGAGCAGACGCTCAGGTTTGGTGAAGCATTTCCTCTATCACCGTACTATGGTTACCGCGCCAGTGTTCGCGTCGCATCTCTTCACTTTGCTATTGCCAGACTGGCAACATTGCCCAGGCTACGCCAACCAGCTGTGTCCATGTTTCAGCTGGTAGTCTTTTGTTATCATATGACTCGAGGAGGCGTGAAGTAGGAACTTGTGAGGACCAGGGCTAGGTATTCCGCTCCTTCCAGGTTGTCAACTCACCATTTTGTAGCCCAAATCGAACATGCATTTAAAGGTCAATTTAAATATGTGTTAGTTGATAGTGAAACATTGTCATAGTTGATTAAAGGTTGAACATGGAATAATGCTTCGAGTTTGGTTACATGAAGCTTACAAACTATGACAGTGATTTTGGATTACAAACGATATAATTCATGGTGGGAGGTGCTTGCCCGAGTAGCACATTTCCGTCACAATAAGTTGCAGCAACTTGTTTATAACTGATTTAAGTTGTATAGAAGTTGCCACAACCGATTTGTGACATGCGTGCTACTAGGGTGGAGTTAAATTGTGTTTTCTGTATTGGTAAAAGTGGAATATTGCATGCATAAGTGGGACTAAATGATTGACCATATCGGTCGTGGAAAATATGTGCGAAGGCATAACTAGAGAGATCGAATTACGCTTCGTACCGATCGATTGTCTGGGAACATGCTTTAGTTTTCAAATGTGAGGTGTCGATAACATGGGTATCGCCTGTGTTGTAATATTGCGATATGTTAATTTGACGTGGTTGCACTGACAAGGTTCGTTGCAACGCTAGTATTTTTGAGTGTGAGAAAGTTTATGCGCTCTGACTGTCATGCTGTTGAATGCTAATGTTGAAACTAGAGAATGTAACATGTTCTTTTTAAAAATGGTTATAATGATTTTAACAGCTGGGATTTAGCTGGAATGTTTCATCTTACACCTCGGATGCTACAATAGCACCTCCGCCGGTGGCGCCCATAGTTAATTTCCTTGCGTTTGACGATAACATACTATTGCCATCTGTTGAGCGTGCTACCCGTGACAGTGTTTTCAACAGATGGCGGTAATGTGTTAGTGACAGTGGAAACTATTCAATGTCTGTTTGTCTGTACAAGCAAATGAAGGGGTTGAAGGCAAAGGGGTGCAAGTGATTTTGATCGATTCTTGATATAGGAGGTTCTCTTCTGGCATCCAGAATGGCATACGCATCAAAGAAAGTTATTGCTAAAGTTGTGCTCAATTTATTTTTCAAAGTGCTAATTTTATACGTTTCTTGCTAATTTCTTATTTTTTGTTGAGCGTTTTTGAAATTTTACCTGGGACAATCATTGTGCTTTTTGTGTCCTTTTAACCTTTATATTGCTCAAACGGCATTTTCTAGTGCTCTTTTGTGACGTATATATTGCTCGAACAGCTGTTTTTAGTGCTCTTTTGATTTTGATTAATGGTACCTTTTTCAATGAGATGGGTGAATATTATGGTCAAAATAAGTCCAAAGAAATCATTCATTATCGTCCAGTTTTTTCCTAGAAATTTTTGTTAAATAGGGGAAATGTTGGCTTCGGCAATACCTTAACCTATTATCGTCAGGGGGTAAACAAAGTCCTAGAGCACTCAAATTTGGCCAATAGTTGCTCTGAAACACAATGTATCCACATGCGAAAATTGAGCTCTCAAGGACTTTGTTTACCCCCTGACGATAATAGGTTAAGGTATTGCCGAAGCCAACTTTTCCCCTAGTATTTTCTTGCAGAATTTGTTAAAAGGGAGGGAATTTTTAAGTATTTGTTCTTTAAGTGTTAATCCTAACACTCTCACCAAATGTTACAGAGTTTCATCAAAATACATGGCATGTTGAGATATTGAGATCTTCTTCTTCTTATTCGCATTTCAAGCTTATTGCTTAGCGCATATTAGCTTATTGCGTGCTCTCAACTTAGTGTTCTAAATGCACTTCCACAGTTATTAATTGAGAGCTTTCGATGCCAATACCAATGCATGAATTTGTATATTGTGCGGCAAGCACAATGATACTCTATGCCCAGGGAAGTCGTGAAAATGTCCAACCCGAAAGATTCCCTCGACCGGCCCGGAAATCGAACCCGCCGCCTCCGGCTTGGTAATACCGTGCCTTTACTGACTAGGCTATGAGGCCCCGTAGATATTGAGATCGTGAGAGTGAATTTTCTCTTTCAAATTTGAATGTTTTGGCTCTCTGGGGATTGGTAGTAAAGCGTTTAAAAAATGTATGGGAAAAACCCCATTTTATTTAATTCTAGCTTATTTAACAAAAAATGCAGGAAAAACCTGAACAACAAAGTCCATAAACGATTTCTTTAGGTTGTCGTCAACTTTTTTTGGAAACCTATGTGAAATTCACATGGATTTCATGCATTACATATGTGATATATTTTTTGAGTGTATCCCCTGTTTCCAAGTTTGGTTACAAGATTACAACTCTGGAGAGCATTTTGTGTGGTCGTTAGGAGCGTGTGGTTCTGAATATGGCGATGAGTGTGCAAAATATTACGCAATTCCATTCCTATTCGCTCGCGCCCGAGGATCGGAGGCGAATGCCACTTCGACTTGTTTCGTCTACTTACTATTCTCTGACGACTGTGCTGGGGAAGCAGCATATGCGTGTACGAAATTGGTGGATTTGTTAATTATTTCGACGCTTTTGGACAATGCTTGACATTGACTGCTTTTTCGATAGTTTTTTGTTTAACATTAACAGTCAAAAACAGTCGATGCATAAGCGTAGCCCTGATCAATTGGTGATAAAATTATTGAAATTGGTTCAGGGGCAGCTGAGTAATTAACGTTCAAAATATTTCATAATGTCACACTTAGAAATAACTAATTTTACACGTGATAGAATCCATCTTTGACATAAAAGATGAGACGTAAACAAACATGTCATGTAATATTAAGTGCTCTAAGACTGAAAAGTTCGTTGCTCGATGAAAAGTACGTTTGATTGAGCTGTGTTTCGTGTCTGTTATGACTCCAATTTATGTCAAAATTGACGCTCGTATATGTCACTCTCAGAGCATGAGCTTTTCTAAGTGTGTTTTCAGTTTTCACAAAGTGTACCCCCATATAGAAATCAAAGACGTAGTCCTACGTCAAAAATAGTTTCAGTTATGCAGTTGCCGTTGTTGCTTACCCAAAATTGCATGCCTATGTCAAATTCACAGCTACCTGTTACATCTAAGCGCAACCGTTACCCGCGACCTATAGTTTTACTTAAATAACCCTCGATTTTAGGACTTCCAAATTTGGCGCCTCTTATTGCCAAAATTCTTCTACGATTGAAGCAGTCCATCAGTCGATATCAATACAATTCCATGAATAAAGATGCATACTACACAGTTCGAAAAAGTAGTGTAAATTTCTATTCAATATGATGCACATAAATGGAGCGTCACATATCATATACGTTTACATTATATATCATGTAAAGCTCGGACACATTCCATGCAATGTAACAAATATTGCATACAAAAGCCCATCTTTGTAAACAACATTGTTTGCAAGTTGCTCGGTTGCGTGAAATGAAATACAAGTCTACGTGAATGAATGTTTACATCACAAATAAAATTCAGAATTTTTATCTGTGTAGCACTTCCATCTTCCGTGTCCATTTATCCGGTCTGGTGAGAATACATTTGATGGAAAAGATCAAAAATCCATTTAGGTATGCTGACGTGGTGCTTGGCATTCTCTGTATATATTGACGCAGACATGTGGCTAGACGTTTCCCTTTCCAATATTCTGTTTTCGGACCTATTTTGCATGGTATCGCCAAAATTCCCTTCACCATACAGAGTTGGCAAAAGGATAAGCATGACTTGCGGTAGCAAAGTTTGATCAATGACACACATATTGTAGGGGTAAGCAGCAGTGATGTATTTGCATGGTGGACTGAACAGACAAATTTAATAAACTCAATATCACCGAACTGTCTAACGTGTGTGTCCCAACGAAGTTGTTATTCAAATCCAATTTGCCTTTTAATCTGCAAATGGGAGCCAAAATTTCACCAATGAAAATCGAATATTCTCGATACTCATAACGGAACAGGTCATCTTCACCATCCAAGGGTGCAAATGCAAACACAAATGCGAATTTCTTGTTGCTTCGAACTGATGTGTGCATGTTATGAAGATGGCATGTCTGAATAGAAAAAAAACGGATGATAAGTGAATTGCCGGATCCGTCCGGGTTCGGTATTATTCCGGAATGACCCAAGTGCTTGCTGCTGTTCCATCTATGCACTCTATACCAACCTTCTGCGCTAGCTCGTTGGTATGGTCGGATTAAGGTAGAGGAAATTGCTAGCACCTGATGGTGACAGAGTTTCTTTTTTTTCTCTGTTAAATTCTATTTCCATGTGAACCGACAACGTCACGGTATGTACGATGCAGACAGTTGGTGCCCCAACATACAATGCTGGAGAAGGAAATGATCTTCAATGCATGCGACTGTGCTGTTGCGATGGTGCCCACCACAAGTGGGACGACTTATCATCTTTATCGGTTTGAGTAAACGGTTCGCTCGTCTGGCGATTCTTTTTTTTTTATTCGACTACTGACCAATTCGGAAGAGTAGAGATGTGCAATTTTGAACTTATCAACAGTCTTGAAAACTGTCACTGTAGAAATCACGAAATGATTGATCATAGTCACCCATTTTTTATTTTATCACTCTGGAATCGGACGCTCACTCCAAGGGGTTGGTCACTCTACACAGTGTGCCAAAATCAAACTTGGGCACACCTGGGTGCAATAATTGGCGTTGTTTGGCACCCATGGTTACAATTTTTATGATCTTCACAGCTACTGGCAACACTGAAATTTTTCTGCGCCTGCGCAGCACCCCAGGAGCTATTTGACAGCACCAGTATAATGTCAATGTACCCCGAAAATTCTGGTACTCTGGTTCTGTCAAATCGAATAATGGTGGAGTAAATTTACAATTGGTATTATTTTTGATCAACTCTTTTTTAAACGTTTTTGAGTTTTGTTTTTGTAAAAACATTGATATTTTTCTCATACTTATCCAATCGACTCAACATAACGGGATCGGAAAATGCCTATCTGTGAGAGCGCGTAACAAATTTTTCTTAAATGAATTTCTCGGCAACCACTCTACCGAATTGAACGCAACAGCCATCAAATGAAAGGTACCATGATTCTATAGAATGCCCCAATAAACATGTACCATTCACTAACGATATCATAGATGGTACGACCATACCACATAAAGTTAGTATGATAATCCAAATTGGTGGTTAGGCGCTTCTTATGGTTATTGTTAATGCGTGTGTTGATTAATAGATTTTCAATCGAAGAACTGGTCTCGGAGATATGGACGGAACAAGACCCGAAAATCGCGAAATTCGCGATCTAAACGAAGCAACCAGCTAAGAAAAAAAGTATTATGGTCACATTGAATGATGTTGATCAAATTTAGAATCGGTCAACTATTTCCGATAGACATGCATTTTTGGAGCTAAGTCGTATTTATCGGTAATAACTAATGCGAATTGCAAGCAACAACCACCAAATGAAAAGTATCATGATCCCATAGCCTCGTCCATAGAGCTTTAATGAACAAATTCAGAATCGGTCAATTTGTGCTGGAAATGTGGCAGGAACATGTTTTGGGGAATGTGAGCCATGATACTAAATTTGACCGGTATGGAATAAAACCTATCATGTTACAAAACAAATTACTTCAAATATGTTAACCAATTCAATTGTGGCCATTTCGAGCGCCGTGGATCACATTGGTCAGTTCCGGGCATGTCCCAGATGCCCCCGAGGAATTAACCAAACCAGACCAAATAATGAATTTTGATTTCATCAAATCGATTAAATTCCAAGATATGAGGAAAATAATGCAACATCAGTAATACGTCTCACTCAAAATCTATTCTTGGCCTGCTTTCGACGTCCACATGAAGTGAAACAACAACATGTTTTCTGATGTGAAAAAAGTTGTGCCACCAACGATGGCTGAACCCATTGTTTACGTACGGTGGAGACATCTACAATTTGTAAGTGGGTACGTGAAACTAAGATTTTCTGTCTAGATACTCGGGGGGTGCTGCGCAGTGTGCATGTGTCAAAATGTTATTGATGTTGCCACTCCTAGTCAAATTATTTTCAAAACAACCGTGAATCTCCACCAAGTCTCGCCATGGATTCTCAAAATCGTTACACCTGTGACGGCAGTCGCATCCACATTTCCTTCCAGACGAAGAACAGCTAACAGCGGTATCTTGACCTGACCGAGGTTTCCGGCCATGGCTACACGAACTAGCGATTCAGCTCCCACGGCTGCGACTGCGGCTGCTTCCAATCCTGCTGCTTGTTCGTCTTTTTTTTTACGAATTTTAGAGGAAACGGAACAGCAGCAGCAGCAGCATTGGAAGCAGTGGGAGCTGCATCGCTAATTAGTGTAGCCGTGGCCAACGCTGGAAATCTTGGGTCGGTCGCGACAAGCGGTGCTTGAGTTTCAATCGGAAAGTCAACAACCAAACAAAAACTATACCATCCTGTAGTATTTATGATAAGGTAGTAATGAATTAAACATAAATTTACCGCTAATTAGTTTGATGTCAGCAAAATGCATTTGGCAGCATTAGAAGCAGTGATGCCACATATACAGATTTATCTGTAATCATACAGATTTTTTTTCAATATTTTGATACAGATATCTGTATATACAGATTACAGATTTTTGAAAAATATACAGATTTTTCAGATTTTTTCAAATAAAGGGAATGTATTTTGCATTATTTTTTTATACTTATTAATTCCGATAAATAATCGTTTCTTCCTTTTGAGCAGCTTGAATTCAATGTAAGCATCAAACTCAAATCGTATTTTTCACTAAGTAAATAATTATTGTTTTAGATTCAGAAGGACTTGGAATCTTTCGAATGGACTTCTGTTGTTCAGATGTTCTGATTTCTCGTTGGAAGGAATATTAGTTTCGCTTTCTATTCCCCCTTCAGATACGAAGTTAATTCAATATATTTTGTCAACTCGGTAAACAAGTCATTTTAGAAAACCCTCAAAGTGGTTGATTACAGTTTGTGAGTCGAATAATCAACTGGATATTTTTATATTTAAAAACGTAATTATAGAAATAAAGAATATTGCATGCAATTCGACTAAACTTCCTGTAAAAGTTCTGTGTTATGTCCAATGTCCAGATAAAGGTTTGCGTAATCTGAGACATAAATAAATCAAATTCTAGGGAATTGTGATAGTTACTTCATTAATGAAATTTTCAGTCGGAAAAAAATTGTCTCTTACAACTGGTACTTAATGTTTTGTATTTTCAGACAGTAGAAGAGATACAAAGCAGTCTAAAAAATCAAGATTGTAGGATTTCAAGATTTTTAAAATAGACAAATTCTTTAAATCAATGATTCTAAACATTAAACAAACTCCTTCTGAACTATGAATTTGCTCAATGGAGATTTCGTAAATTCGCACTGAGACCATAATATAGAAACTATTCAGATTTTTTCACAGATTTTTGTCAGCCAGATACAGATTAAAAAGATTTTTTGCGATGAAAATACAGATTGAACTTCGAAAAAATGTGGCATCACTGATTAGAAGTCGACATTCATGAAATAGCAAACTGACAAATACACCACAGAACAGAAGGGGAAGTGCAAACAAATCGGTGAATCAAAAAGTGCTCGTTTTTCTGCTCAACGAGCGATGTGATGTGGTAGCGTTCCACATAGGCTTTCTATGTGCACTCACACTATCATAGCATGCTGCCTATCTTAACTACAGGCCGAAGATGCCTTCTACCGCTAGGTGCGCTAGTGTTCGCAAATGACCAGTGGAGCCACTTTCTGATTTGAAGTTCCACTCCTGTGAATACACGCAAGAGTGATCGAACATGATTTCGGAAAGCTCCGAATGCACGAATGCGGTTCGTGTCATTATAATCGAAGTACGTCTACGAAACGACCAAAGCACAGGACGCGAAGTGAGGGAGATAGGACGTATGATTAAAATGACGCTATGGGATGGAAGAGTGCGGAATGATATTCATCGCATCGCATTTATCACGCTCGTTCATGGCTCGTTTCGTCATTCTGTTGACTAATTTTAGAGTGGACGGACGCTAGGAACAACGTGGGACAATTTAGCTGAAACAGTCATAGTGACAAATGGTCGATGCTTGAAACATCGACCAGGTCACGACACATCCGACCATTCGAACTGCTCGAATACATCCAATGGCGGTGGCTGCTACACCAATCATTCCATCGTTCAACATATAATGGCGGAGGACCGTCTTGGCAAAATCTCAAATAGTTCAACAAATTATTTTTACTCCTGCCTTTTTGCACTTGCAACTAACAGCTTCATAATGAACAGGAGTTTTGTGCATTTGAGATCGATCGCTCTGTGGTTGCACTTCATGATGGCGTTCACCCCCAGGGCTACGCTCGGGAACTCTACCAATCCGGAGGAGGAACTTCCGATTTCAGCGGGAACATTCACACTTGCGACGGGTGGCAGTCCTTGGTGGTGAATGCAGTCAGCAGCAGATCCTCGGACGGCATACGGGTGGGGTATTGAAGAAGAGGAGAATGCGATTTTTGCTGACCTGGGAAGCGATTGTTTTGGAGGCGCTGTAGACCTTGAAGCTGATCGAATTGTCCTGGCTCGTCCGTTTCGGGTCAGCGGTGCGTCTTTCATCAGTCCGATGTGTGTTCCGACCGGTTTTTGTTTCCAGTTTTCCGACGGATGATGCTCGGGCGGTGAAAAATTCGGTGCAAATCCGTTTCCTCCACCAGCTCCCAAAAGAGTTGGTTGACTAATGATTGACGTTCGGTGTGCGGGGTCGGCCTTCCGCCGAAGATGAAAAGATCGTGTAGCAATGGAGCTCGTCCGCCGTCCGTTGCAGGCATCCCTGGAGACGGATGCATCCAGTGTGTAGTCCTAACTGGAGTCCGTGTCGTTTTTGAAAACATTGAATAACAAAACAAAAACAAGAGCTTTTAAAAAACCGGGTTGCCAAACAAGGCATTATTCACAAGCAATCAAATGTCAGTTCAATTACTTTTTGGCACTGCCGGTACAGCTGCGGCACACTGAGGTACACTGATAAAAAAAAGTTGGCGCAAAACAAGTGTGTAGAGTGACCACCCCTTGGCTCACTCACGAAACGTACCTAGTTGCTTTTGACAGTTGGCAATGAAAGTTGGTCACTCACCGCTCCACTCAATCAATCGTGCTCTTTACACTCTTCTTTATAGTGAGTGTCATCTTAGCAGCAATTTTTCTATCAATCAGTATTGTTGACATTCGTTTACCTATCATTGATGATAATCTTCCCACGAAGAAACTGAAGAAAAAAAGTATATATCATTGATTAATATTACCTGAGGGAATCTGCTTTTTCAACGGTAGTTAGAAAAAGTTACCGTAAAATCGAATGATTTTATTTTTATGAAATGATCGCAGGGAGACTTTGATCAGGTCGTGCAGCACTGAGCTTCTCAGGCATCAATGCATTATCTATTATCCAATCTATCATTGGTTATTATCCCTATCCCTATCCGGAAAATTTTGAAAATGGATAATATTCGAGTAAAATTATCCGGAAAGAAAAGTTGTAAAATTATCCGGATAGAAAAAGAGTGTATAGGGATAATATACACCGTGACCAAAATATTCTCATACACCTTTTCATCTTGTCGTAGTGGTGAAGCTACAGTTCATACACTTTATATGGATTGGTGTAATCTTGCACTGTGTTTACACAAACCATTGACGGTTCTGTTTGCTTATTTTCATTCAGTATCCATCTTTTGTCAACGATGAAAGAATTTCGTGCTGTGGTAATAAAAAAGTTTTTGGAAGGAGAGCGCCCTGGCGCTATTTTCAAGAGTTTGCAGTATCTGGGAGTAAAGCGGGATTTTGTGTATCGAACCATTAGAAGGTACCGTGAGACTTCCTCGTTAGATGACCGGAAAAGATCCGGCCGAAGACGTTCAGCTAGGACTGAACGAGTGCTTAAGACCGTCAGGGAACGAGTTCGACGAAAATCACAACGCTCTGTACGTAAAATGGCCGCTGATCTCAATGTCTCGAAATCGACCATGCACAATGTACTCAAGCAGGACCTGGGATGCCAAGCTTTCAAGAAACGTAAAATTAACGGAGTTTTGGAACCTTCCAGGAAGAAACGGCTTGAAAGAGCAACTCTCCTACTATCGCGGCACGCTGGACGAGACTTTGTCTTTTCCGATGAAAAGTTATTTGTCCTGCAGCAGTCTCACAATGTCCAAAACGACAGGTTGTGGGCGTGTAGGTCCAAGGACATCCCAGATAGGGACAGAATCATTCCACGGTTCCAAAGCGCCGCTTCCGTGATGGTATGGGGAGGTATTTGCAAGCGCGGCAAGCTACCGCTTGTTTTTATCGAGAAAGGGGTTAAGATCAACGCTTTGTATTATAAAATGGAAGTTTTGCAGAATTTCGTTAAGCCAAGCTTAGAAAGAATGTACGGGAAGGATGATTACGTGTTTCAGCAGGACGGCGCGCCTTCTCATACAGCAAACTTGGTCCAAAACTGGTGTCTAGCAAAATTGACCGACTTTTTGGCCAATGATGAATGGCCTCCCAGTTCACCAGATCTAAACCCCTTGGATTATTTTGTGTGGTCATACATGCTGTCAAAAATAAACGACAACGACACAAGGTGTCCACTTTGGTTCAGTTTAAAGCCGTAATCCTTCGAATTTGGAACGAAATGCCGATGGATGTCGTGCGTGCCGCTTGCAATGGGTTTGAAAAACGTTTGAAGCTGGTCAAAAAGGTTAAAGGCGGTGTTATTCCGAAGCATATGCTGTAATTGGTCCATACTATATTACCTTTCAATAAGTACAATTACTAATAAAATCTGAATAACTGATGTGAAATAATCGATGTTTGAATTTGTATGAGAATATATTGGACACGGTGTACATTATTTTTCTATCCGGATAGTATCCGAAGTACTCCGAACAGCTTATGTTTAGAATAGAGATGTTTGATATCAATTATGTACCCATAAATATAGGAACTTTTAGAATCGGGTCTCGGTAGAGTCTGGAAATTGATATCCGACGCCATTTTGAAATCCAATATGGCGGCCATTTCATAAAAAAAAGGTGGCCAATACGCTACAATATGTATATTTTCGGAACGGGGACGACGTGTAGATGCCGAAAATCGGTGTCCAACGCCATTTTGGACTCCAATATGTCGGCCATTGGGTTCTGAAAAAGTGGTAAATACTCTTCAGGCTATCCGGATAGAAAAATAATGGATAATATCCAATTTAAAATAATCCGAATAATTTTTACTTGGATATTATCCGGAGGGAAAGAAATGTGCATAGGAATAGACTACGTTTATTTCTATCCACTGGATAGGTCTATCTGGATAATTATATACAGGCTTCAAGCCTGGTTCGTTTTTGTGTCAATAAATCTGGAGAACTTTGCAATTTGGACGTATTTGATTTTGTAACCAAACACGCGAATGACCGATTTCTCGCAAATAAAAGCTCAATCTCGCAAGGCAATCGGTGATTGGCGTGTTTTGTTACAAAAGTAAATACGTCCAAATCACAAAGTTCTCCAGATTTGTTAACACAAAAACGAAGCTCGAGATTATCAAAACAACAACAACCAACGTTTGCTTTTATTGACAATAATCGTATTGTCAATACATCCTATATTGATGTCAACATATCGGTATTGAAAATAATTCTGTATTCACATCATCAATATAATTGTCAATAATTCCCTTTCGCGTCAATATTTTGATACATGTGGGATTCGCTTTACTTGTTGTCTGTGTCACACTCAGTCTTGACGTTTCATCATCTAGTCACTCAGTCGACAATTAGGTCCCGAATGTCGGATATGAACGTCACTCTTTCGAAGGATTGTCAGATAGTTCAACAAGTCAGTCGGGGTTGGTGTGGTGAGTGTCATCGGTGAAATTCGTTTAATTATGCTTTGGTCTTTTCCTTTGGCTACGTACGCTCTCGTGAAAATCGTGAGATTTCGCAACTCTGTGTATGAAAGTCCCTTTTCGTGTCACTAGTGCCGCTAGTGTCGGGAAAAATCGTATCTTGCGGGTAATGGAAGAGTGCACGGCCAATTAAAACGACCCAAATTTGAGTTTAGTTCACTCATAATCGCCAGCTAGGAATTGAGAAAAAGGAATACCGTCTTAAACTCCATCCACAAATATCAGTACCTCTCTGCAGTTATACAACTGCGGATAAACATAACCTCCCCATCGATGCCATAAATGCTCAAAACTGGAGACACTTCCGGGGCAATCAGATTTCTCGTTAGACCATCCCCATTTTCGGCACAGGAAATCCCCTACGGCAGCTAGAATTTAATCCATCCATACAAATGAACGGAATCCGATTTGTTTTCGCTAACGTATATGTGCGGAAAAGACTAATTGTTCCTCGGATGTGGGTGGGATATTCCACTCTAGGTAAGCTCAACCGCAGCATGGCAGATTGTCCAGAATAGAAGCACTTTTTGTGTGGACAATAGAAGAATGAGAAAAATACCGTTTCGTCAGCCGTTCGGATGGGAACCGCCATCGCCGAAACAATGAAATCCAATCGTTTTCCGACACTGTGGTGCTCCATTCATCTCTCATTCACACAAAGATCCCACTTCTTTTGTGCCGCTCCAACTGTGGAATGGTCTATCTATGATTTATAGTGAATTCGTTTATTATCGGGGTTGGAATCAGTGCGAAACCGAACTTTTTGGCAGTGCAAACCTCAACCTGAGCTAGGTTTAAAAAAAAACAAACAAACTGACGTTTGTCAGAAAACAAGCGGACCCAATCTTGATACCCGATCCAGGTTGGAACTGAATAATAAACGAATTCGCTATTATATTCGATTTTTCGACGATTAAATGATGTTTTCTATCCGTCCTTTCAGTGGAATTTTCTAGTGCTATCTCTGCTGGCCACGTTGCTACTGGTGGTCAGTGTCGCCGGTGGCGAGCAATTCCCCAGTGGACAAAAGCAACAACCGGTGCAGAAGGTCGCCGAACCGACGTCGGACGGGGACAAAGCGCAGAACAAACGTGGAGCACCAGGCATTCCGAGCACGATCATCGGTAGGTTTTGCATTTGAACTCCTATTTTACGATAAGCAAATTGGTTCTGAATAGGCTGTCTGAAATCTGGTTATATGCTAGACGGCAAACAAGCGACCTGATTATCCTTTCTCAGAGTTTGTACGTTAACCCATGTCTTCTCCACCGACCGGCAGGAAACCCTCAGCATGCGTACATAAATCAACCGGTGGCTGCATCCGTAGCAGCAACCGCAACCGGACCCATTGGTGCAGGAGCAGCAGCAGTGGGACCGGTGGCCTATACATCCTACGGCCATCCGCATTACCAGCAGCACCAGACGGGAGCCATTAGCAGCAGCAGCAGCAGCACCAACGGCTTCAACGCCGGAGGCCATCATCTGCTGCAGAGTGCAGCTGCCGCAGCGCCTCAGGTAAGGTTTTTGTTGCTCCTCTGGACTGGATGAATATAAGCTTGTGGTGTTTTGTTTTGAACGGGGTTTGCGGTTTGAGGTTTTTCTGCTACGAAAACCGGAAATCTTCCAGATTGTTGTTGTTGTTGACGCAAAAAGAAACTCTTTATAAATTGTCTATGATCTCAATGGATGGGTTTGTTTATAAAGAAAACTATTTGTTTTAGTTCTTGTTTTTTTTCTGATCTCGTCCGGCTTGTTTTCGAATTTATTTATCATTTCGCATGCATTTTAAGCTCATTGGATGCAAAGGTTTATGTCTTTTTAAAATGTTGATGCCATCATTCGTCCTCTAACCAAGAAAACAGAATAGTTTGTCAGATCGACATCCGTTCGCACTAGTTTTGTCCGTCGTACTTTCAAAGAGTAGAGTCTAGTAAGGATCCATCCACAAATGACGTAGCTTTAGAGGGGGGAAGGGGGTTTCAGAAGTTGTGACCGGTTATATATTAAGTAGGAACAGCTATATATGAGCAAGCAGGGGTTCTAAAATTGATCAAAAATATGCTACGTCATTTATGGATGTGTCCTAATAAGGGAAGTCAGGAATATGCGATTGCTGACAGAATGTTGACATGAAAAATGATCAGGCGTTATCTAATCTAATTATTTTCTGAGATGCTTTTTCGTACTGGCTGCGTTTGTATTAGATTAGATGAGATTAGATTAGATTAGCTTAGATTAGGAAAAGATAAGTTCCAAGTGGATAATCGTTTCAAGAAAAAGAACATCTTGAAATTTGCATCAAAATACCTTATTTGGCGGGCTATCTGCACTTGTGGAAAATAAAATATTCGTCACAAAAAGCACCATAAATGGTGAAAATTACAAACATGAATGCCTCCAAAAACATCTGGCTGTCATTTTTGGGGCAGCACAGTGAAAAACGATTGTTTTGGCCCGACATAGCTTCATGTCACTATTATTGAAGCGTGCTGGAATGGTATGAGGCTGATTCGGTGCATTTTGTCCCCAAGGACATGCATCCACGGTTCAGAACCACGCCGAATCGAAATCTATTGGGCAATGATGAAGCGGGAACTCAGAAAGACCAGAAAAAGAAAAAGATACCGAATACGACTGTACAAACTCTTTTGGATGGCGTTAAGCAAAAGTATCGGGCATTCTACCAAACAACCCCCAAAAATTCATCCAATATATGTATACTCAGCTTAATTTATGAATAGAACCACCCCACAAATTTAGTTTTTATCTGTTAAATACGTGAAATTTGAGAGCCAATTCAATGCGTTGCAATAATTTCGTGTTCGCCCTTTACTTAATTTCTTCACTGCTGACCAGGAGAGAATCGTGGCAAGTGAATAGAATGCTTGCTTCTATTGTCGAAAGCATGGATATAAAAAAATAAATAAAAGAGATAAAGAATCATTCCATCGTCTGCAAGGTCAACTTATATCATTCGCTGCGGTATTCGTACATGCAACTAACATTCAATGTAATACATTTTTGCTTTGCGTTTAGGAAGTTTCTTGAACATCCCTTTAGATGCGCCCAGAACTTCGATTAACAATGTTATGGATTAATAAAATTCCTTAAAATGTGTCCATAATTTCTACGTTGAGAGCAATCTCAACGAGAACTACTCCTCAAATAATGCCAGAACTACTTTTTAACATGATTCCATAAGTAGCCTTGAAGTGTTCCAGAAACATCCACAACAATAGAATTTTCTCGAGAAAGTTTCCAAAAACTTTCTGAACTTACATTAGTAAGATTTCTAGACCTACCGTAGAAAGTTATCTAAGCTTCCCCTAGAAATACCCTCAACTTCCCTTGGAACGATTCAAAACATCCCCAAGAATGCTTCCAGAACGTCCCTAAGGAGTTCCCTGAACCTCCCTTAGGAAGGTCTTAAATCTTCACCAAGAATGTTTTCTTAACTTATCCTACGACGTCTTCTAGACTTCTTTAAGGATCACTCAGATACTTTAGCTAGGAATAACCCATAATGTTGTGTATTTAGTTCCCAAAACGTATCTTAAAATTCCATGAACATTTCCAGAATTACTCTAGGAAGATGCTAGAGAAAATTTCAGCTTCCTTTTGGAAGTTCCTTTGACTTCCTCTAGTAAGTCCCCCATGATATCCCAAAACTTATCCAATTTCCTTGAATATCCTAAGGGAAGTCCTTGATCTAATAAAACCAGAACTTTCAAAAGATGCTCCCAGATATACTCTTCACATTTAGTTTGGTTGGTCGAATCTCGGTAGTTTTGGCAACGACAAGCAAGACAGAAATCACTACAAACAAATGATGCCTGATAAAGCTGAAGTCTTGAAGGCATTTTTTGAGGACTGTTTGGAGATCTCTGATCACCTGCTGGTCTTAAGAATGAGCAACCTGATATGTTGACAGAATATCTTTTTTTTTTATTTATTTCCTCTAATTAACGTCGGTCTCTGTTCCGCAATCTAGTGCCAATCACCGACAAACATCGATTGCCATCCATTGACGGCAATCGAATGTGCAGGAAGGCAGCTTCCAAACCTTCGTAGGATATCGCACCCATTCAACACACATGGGCCGGGACCAACGGCTTTACTTCCCTTCCAAAGGAATACGTGACCAGAGATTTTTATGCCTCAGAAAAATCCTACCGACCTCGTCTGGGATTGAACCCAGACCCATTGGGATGAGAAAGCAGTCCCGCTTACCACTACACTACCGGCGCTGGCTGACAGTATATCTGAAAGTTGTGATTTGAATTGTTGGGCAGTTGAAGATCTTAAGAATGATACCTATCTGATCAAGCTAAAGTCTTGAATAAATATCCTGAGGAGTTTTTGAAGATGTATGATCAGTTGGCTTTGGAATAATTTGTGAGCAACCTGGTGTTTGAGAGAATAACTGAAAAATGTGGTTCGAATTTCTGGGTAGTTGAAGATCTTCAGAATAGTTGTGGGGAGCAGGGGGTTTTGAAATTTACCCACCATGGATACACTCATAATTGTGGGTGACTTCAGCCATTTTTGAAGAAAGTGAAATGATATTTGGTTGCCAAAAATCAGATCGAAAGTTGTTTTCCACTTATTTTTGTATGTGACCATAATCAGGAAAAAGGAATAGAATAATGTCAAAATGTTCAATTTGGGCACATAAGCCATGTGCAATTAATTTTCATCATATTTTGATCTGTCCTTGATAAGCGACATCGGAAAAGGTGGCACAATTATCCGGGTAATTCGATTATTCGGAGTGAATTTATTCGAATAAATTCGAAATATTGACACTCCAAGTTCTAGACACTGGGTCTTCACAGTTGTGAATCTGGCCCTGGCTTAAGTTGATAATTAAGGAAAAACACACTTTTATCTGAAAATCGTAACGAATGAATACAATTAACGACCTATCAATACTATTACAGAGATAACGACAAATGCAATGCAATTTAATATCCGTCCCTTGATGAAAAAAAACAAATGAGTCATTATTCAAGCGATTACAATCACATTCATCCATCTTGATACCATTGCACAGGTATAAAGCTCTCCAAATAGATTGCTAGACCATTCGTTTTCGTTCTACCGACGCAATGAAAACATCTACAATCCCACTAATACCCTTGCTTCTCACACTTCATCAATCGAAATGCCGAGATCAACCGGTCTACCTAAGTTATACCCTAACAGTGATCCAGCACCTGGAACAATCCCAAGCTGGGATATTTCGATGCGTTTTCTTGAACCTAGCGGGCCATGATCGACCGGACAGTGATGACTTCGATAAACTCCTTGCATCCCCCATGCTTGACCAGGTCAGCAAATACATCATCGATGCCGATTTTTCCGTGACATATGAAAACATCCCGCACAAACCCTCGCTGGTAGTCCTCTACACCAGCAGCTGGTCAAACCCGGATGACACCAAAAGGATTCGAAGCAATTTCCTACTCTTGGATTCCAACACTAGGGTTCTGGTTCTGATCGATCTTACCAAACCGGATCAGATGCAAGCAATCAACGCAGTTCTCACCGGATGGCGATTCAACTACGTCGTCTACCTCGCAATTAATACGCCGTCCCCGAAAGTCGTGCACGTAGACCCTAAAGGGATCATCTCCTCCGAGCTTGACTACTTTCCATACCCTCATCAGCTATTCCACAATGCAATCCGTGACATGCAAGGCCACCCTCTAGTGTACACCTCTTCCTACATTCTCAGCTTCGACCATCGTCACTGGATAACCGAAACGGCTCGGTTTCTCAACGCTACACCCGTAATGGTTCCTGGACCATGCCGCTCCTCGATGTCGGCGTTAGATTGCCGGATGCTGCTGTTCGACACGCACGACATTGACATTTCTCTGAACCAGTTCGTGTTCTCGCGCCTCATACCGGAATTGCGGCGGGATTTGTTCTGCATCATGCCAGAATCGGAAGTTTTTATCGTTCCTAAGGGACGGCTGCTCAACGTTCTGGAAATGTTTATGGAACCGTTTCGGTGGGAGGCCTGGGTTGCTCTGATAGCAGTGTTGGTTGTGATTGAAGTGCTCAGTTGGCTTCTACCGTCGCTGTTCCGGAACGATCCGATACTGCTACTGATTTGCGGTTTTGAGCGATACAGTCTGCACCATGCCAGTTCCAGGGAAAGGTTGCTATTTCTGCCACTAATTATGTTCTTCTTTCTGATGTCGAATGTTTACGAGACCAAGATCATTTCATCCATGACGCAGAAACCGTCCGTTGCCGACATTCAAACGATTCAGGAGCTTGTCCAGTCCGGAATCAAGATCTTCTTCAATATGGACACCAACCGCAAAATAGCGAATGATCCGCTGTTGGGACCATGTTTGGTGCACAGTTCAAAAAGCCGGCTGCACTTGGATGGAGTTCACGCCTACATCGGGGATGGCAATATGCTAGAGAATGTAATACTTTTGCTACAGAACTACGACTTCGAACTGAAACGTCCCAAGTACAGCGTTTTGCAAGAACGGAGGAAGATGGATCTGTACATGATGTGGGTCGAGCCGTGTTCTCCTCTGTACGAAACGTTTTCCTACACCCAGAGAATGCTGTTCGAAGGTGGACTCTGGACCTGGTGGATACGGTTGGAGTGGAAAACGCGCGACACCGAGTATAGACGAATGTTGAGGGGGTTGCTGACTGCGAGGGAACAATGGCTGACATTTGACGATCTAGTTCTGCCTTGGATTGCACTCTCCGGTGGACTGTTGGCCAGTGCAGTGCTGTTTGTGGTGGAGATTGCCGTCGGAATTGTGTGCGGCACTCAGCGAAAAGCGATCTAACGAGATGGTTTTAAGTTTTCTAGCTACAAAAAGCGAAACACTGAGCTGATAGCAGACAGGGGCTCTGGTTGAAAAATCATTAGTCAAGGAACTGAAGATCTAGCAGATTTCAATGATGGTTTGTTTTTTAGCATGGGATTATCAAACGAATTTCCTTTAAGTTATGGGGGTGGTTCCAAAGTGTGTACCTTTAGAATTGCGCTTATTTAAAACACACTCAAATGAACCATAAAACATCGGTGAAAATCCGTAAAAAAAAAGTGTGATTGACCCATAACCAAAAATCAATATGATACAATTGGTATGTAAAATTTTGCAACACATTTATATAACAGTACGGTTAAATTTCTAATGAATAAGCACTGAAATTGCATGGAATATCCATAAATATATTGATCCATAAAACGACCATCAATGAAGCTTAAGCTTACAAAATTAATGCAGAGAAAATCATGTTTGCGCTGGTATGATCCTTAAATTAGACATATATTTTGACGTAGGACTACGTCTTTGATTTCTATATGGGGGTACACTTTGTGAAAACCGAAAATGGAACATGTAACAAATTAAGAAAGATTTTGAACGTTAATAACTCAGCTGCCCCTGGTCCAATTTCAATAATTTTATCACCAATTGATCAGAAATATGACTACGCATCGATAACAATGCTTCCGAATGTTGATTTTCAACAAGAAACTATTGAAAAACTGCTAAATGTCCAGCATTGTCCAAAAGCGTCGAATTGACTAACAAATCCACCAATTACCTACATGCATATGCTGCTTCCCCAGCACAGTCGTCAGAGAGTAGTAAGTAGACGAAACAAGTCGAAATGGCATTCGCCTCCGATCCTTGGGCGCGTGCAAGTAGGGAAGGTGGAACTGCGTAATATGTTGCATACTCATCGCCATACTCAGAACCACACGCTCCCAACGACCACACCACTGTATGGTGGTGTTCGGTCGTCGAAATTGGTAGCAGCAGTAGCAGTGCTTTCGGCGTGTGGCGTTGAACATTGTTCTCCAGTAACAACGAAAGGCTGCCTGCAAGCAGCGAGCTGCAGAGCCCACTTAAGCAACCATCAAAGGAGCAAGAAGTTGCACCGCTATGCTATGGATCGGAATCAGTAGCTTTTCGTGAGTCTCTGCGGGTCGGTCATCTATGCCAAGCGTGTCACCCTCGCTCCAAATGACATACAGCTCGACAGCCTCATCCGTGTTGAACACCCAGCTCAGAATTACTCAACCATCACTACAAAACGGTCCTTTTCAGGGCCACCAAAAATTTGTTAAAGAGTATTATTTGGACATTGGTCAAGGTAATCAGTTCCCGCAAGCAGCTAGCTATCAAGGTTCAACCTGTCTATAGAAGGCCTGAGGTCAGGTTTCGACCAATAGCAGATAGATTTTAATTCTAAACAAGCCAAACGATTGGAAATTTATCTATGGAACTATGGAACTATCCACCTACTCTCTTCTAAAAGATCATTCTCTAGCTAATAAATTATCACACTAAAGCTTCATAGTAGTAACATAAAAACACTTTGAATGTAACAACTCAAGGCGGGAGTAGCCGTCAACAATGCTGATGATGGTACAGCAACCACCCTACTGCTTTCTCTCTGAGATGATCACGTTGGTCATGACGAGAGGAGCAACACAATAGTTGGGTAAAGAAGAATTCGACAGTGAGCATAAGGGCCTATACGCGATGATCAATTCTCTTCGTCGATGTTCTCTTTCGTTAATAACTCGCTAGATTTAACGTTTATCGGTGCGTTTGCTGTTACTTTTGATAGCCAATACAACCTGTAACTACTCTGCATTGAACCAATTTCAAGAAAATTGTTTCGCTTAGCTGTAGCAATGCAAAGAGAAAATCGATGAAGAGAATCGATCATCGCGTATACGCCCTTATGCATGCTCACTGTCCAATTGCATTATAACACACCATCGACTGGAAATGCTCTCGCAACGTGGGACTTTAGGTAGTGATGAAAACGTCGCTAGAACTATTCCACAGCCACAGTCAGTTTATGAGCAAAAGAGGGACGCACATTTTTTGCCTGTAGACTTGGAGACATACTTCAAGTCTCGGCGTACATTGTACGGGTTAGGCAAAAGATGTGCGTCTATCTTTAAAAACTGTCGCATTAATAGCCCTTCGCTCATTTTCAACTTCTATTCAATTTTCATACTGCCGTACTCTAACGGAACTATCCACCTACTCTCTTCTAAAAGATCATTCTCTAGCTAATAAATTATCACACTAAAACTTCATGTTAGCATTTCCAACCAACACTTTAATACCAAAATGCACACAACTTTAAAAATCATAAATAACAAAAAAATCAAAATACACCTTTTAAAGTCGGGTACATGAATCGAAAATACTCAAGTTGACAGTCCCTTTGATTCTCTTCATCAACTTTCTCTTTGAAATAAATACTACAAATTTGATACGCTTACAAAAAAAAAAAACGGAAAGAGTTAAGATAATTGATGATTGTTCAATCAAAAGAACTAAATGTTCACATTTGTTCCGTCCACTAGCGGTCCTACGTCAAGCTTCCGTTCGTGCCCGTAGGCACATACCCTTCTACTTTTTGCTTCTAGTCTTTCACACTTTTGGTGATTTCACCACCCTGACTTCACCTTCTCATCTTCTTTTCCGTATATCTTCAATTTTTCTCATCTTCGGCTTCTTCTGTTTCTCTTCCATCATCTTCTTGTTTCCTGCTTCTTGTACATCCATTATTTTCCGTCTTCTTCTGTTCATAACTTCGTTATACTGACGACGTTGGGCTGGACCGCTGTTATTATGATTTCAACTTCTGCAATAAACCCCTTATCAACGCCCGGATAGGCTCGATAGACTGGATGACGCTTTTGACTGATTTTGACGTTGACGATGCTGTTTTCCGGTTTTATGGTGCCATTTTCGATATCATCTACGAATATACTCCTATTCGACGACATTGCCTCCGTGTTCACTACAATCAACCATGGTGGACCACGGAACTTAGGAACCTCCGAAACAGGTTACGGAAAGCAGAAAAACGTCTTTTCAAACAAGGGACTGAGGAAAACAGACGATTACTTCACGACATGGAGGAGCACTACACCAGCCGGTTGAACACAGTTTTCCATGAATATGTATTGTGTATTGAGTCGGAGGCAAAGCGGGATCCATCGTCTTTTTGGACCAACGTGAAGAAACTTAGGCGGAATGGCGGTATACCACTCGATGTGTACTATAAAGAAGCTCGTGCTGACTCCGCGGAAGAAGCTTCTGATCTCTTCGCAAAATTCTTCAAGGATGTTTTTTCGACTACCCCTCCCGCTCATTCTCCGGATGATCGTCGTGACTGGATGAGCAGCATAGCTCATTACAACTTGCATTTGCCGCAGTTGGATGTATCTGTTGAAGAGGTGATGAAAGTTCTTTCATCTGTAGATCCTTCCAAAGGCCCTGGTCCAGACTGTTTGCCACCATCGTTCATAAAGAAATTTTCTGCATCTCTCGCTTCACCTGTGTCGATTATCTTCAATAATTCGCTAGTTAGTGGTGTTTTCCCCACAATGTGGAAGGTTGCGTCCATCACACCTATTCACAAAGCTGGAAACATCCACAACGTTGAAAATTATCGCGGAATTTCGATTCTAAGCTGCCTCCCAAAAGCTCTGGAGAAGATCGTATATGAGGTCGTATATCAAGCGGTTAGGCCAATAATTACCGAACATCAGCACGGCTTCGTGAGGAAACGCTCTACAACAACCAACTTAATGGTGTTGGTCAACTCGCTGATCAACTCCATTGAAAAACGACGACAAGTTGATGCGATCTACGTGGACTTCAGTAAGGCGTTCGATAGGGTTCCACATGTGCTTGCAGTGGACAAAATGAGGTGTATAGGATTACCTAATTGGGCCACGAAGTGGCTTCAGTCTTACTTAACTGACCGCTCAGCCTATGTGAGCATTAACGGTGTTAATTCGCCTAGTTTCAAGATACCCTCTGGTGTTCCCCAAGGTAGCCATTTGGGGCCTTTAATTTTCATCCTGTTCGTGAACGATCTGTGTAGTCGACTGTGTTCTTCGAAACTTATGTTCGCCGATGACTTAAAGATCTTTCGTACAATTAAGTCAAGACTTGACTGTTGCCCACTCCAGAAGGATATTGATTCCCTTTTGCGCTGGTGTACATTGAACGGTATGCAGGTTAATGTCACAAAATGCTGCGCAATATCTTTTAGCCGTTCACGCGAGCCCTTACGACATGAATATAGGATAGGACTCAGTAGTTTGCTCTTCGTTTCTTCAGTTAAGGATTTGGGTGTTATCATCGACTCTAAAGTCAGATTCAATGAGCACATCTCCAGATAACTGCTAAAGCATTCGCCACATTAGGTTTCTTGAAACGAAACACAAACGCATTCCAGGACATCTACGCGCTGAAATCACTATACTGTGCTCTCGTCCGCAGTCTTCTAGAGTATGCTGTTATTGTGTGGGCACCCTTTCACGCTATTCAAGCTAACAGAATCGAAGCCATTCAGCGAAACTTCGTAGGATACGCTTTACGTGTCCTGCCCTGGAACGATTCGGTAAATTTGCCGCCTTACGAAGAACGGTGCAGGCTGATTGACCTGGACACGTTGGCAGCAAGGAGGAAACTACTTCAGCGACTCTTCGTGTTTGGATTGCTTAACGGTGACGTGGATTGCAACTCTCTTGTGAGCCAAATCTACATCAATGCTCCTCAAAGAGTTCTACGTAGTTACACGCTTCTGTGGCAACCTACCCATCGGACCAACTATGGATTCAACGAACCGTGGACTTTGTGCTGTCGTGTGTTTAATGAAACGTTTGATGTATATGATTTTAACATTAGTAAGTCTACTTACAGACATAGAATTCGACACCTAGCCTAGAAAATATCTGTACAACATTATGTTGAAGATTTATTTAAATAAATAAATAAATAACAACAGCGTTAATCGTCTGCTCGGATTTCTGCTTCTCTTGATCTTTTTGTTCATCTTTCGATACCCAGCTTTATCTTTATCTTCATCCTTCTACATCTTCATACTCATTCACGCCTGCTATCGCACTTTCCTCTTCTGCTTCATCTTCATCTTTTTTCATTCCATCTTCTTCGATTTTCTCTAGGTCACCTTCTGTATTTCCATCCTTAATCGTTAACTCACTTGCTTCCAATATTCATCGGAAAATTTCTTCCGCTGCATCTTCTTCGATTTCCTCCCCGGCATCTTGTTCCATTAATTACCGACTTCGTTTCTTCTTCTGCATCGCTTGCTTTTTTTTTGACATTTGATTTATTTTAATTCAGTTGTTTTGTTTTACCATAGTTTAATGTTTTTACATTCACTGCGGCTTTCGGATGAAGAACGCGTGTACCTCGTTAGGTGTCAAAAATACAATTGATTTATTTTAAGTGATAATTCCTGCTCGAAGATACTTGGACATATTTTAAGTATATAAAGAACGCCAATCAGCGTGCAGTGATGAATGAGAAAATAGAGAGAGAGAGAGAGAGTGTATGGAGAAGGCATATTGAGCATATCGTTAGCACCCGTATTTCAAGGTTGATTGGGTCGCATCGGATATTGCCCTTTGCGCTGTGTAAGCAATTTGGATGTGTGAATTTATATTTTCCCAGGTGATTGAAAATGCACTCGCAGTGAATGTGCAGTAACTTAATATTTTCTGATTAATTGAAAGTAGCTGATAGGTATAATTTGGTATGCTACAATAGTTTCACATTGTAAGTGAGCAACATTAGTTATTCATTATTTCCTAAAATTACTGAAAGTCATTGGCTAATTTTTGGTAATTGGTATTTATCATTTTACAGTGTGAACATTTGTTCTATTTTAAAATTTTTAAATTTAAATTTTCTATCTAACTACATAAAATCCTAACTTAACCTACTATTTACAAAATTATGGGTAAAGATTTCTATTTTTTTTCGTACTCTGACTCTATATTCCTAGTTTGATGCAAATTGACGAGCGCAGTCATTCTCTGGTCGATTTGATCGAGATTTGCCAGCCGATGAACGTCGGCTATCCGTGTGTCCGGAGGCAGGAACTTGTTCTGCAGAACTTGGAGCTTCTTTCGGTGTGTTTTAGTGCAACCGTTCCATACCGGAGACCCATACTCCAGCATAGGCGCAACAATCTGCCTGTAGACAGCCAGCTCGTTGACGGTGGATGCTTTCGAGCGACGGTTGATGATCGGATACAGACGTTTCAGCCTTTTTTGACTCGGTCTTCCACGAGCGACAGGGAGGAGCTTACTGTCGAGAATCAGGCCAAAGTAGCGTACCTCGGGTGACCACTCAGTTTCAGCGTTCAGAACCTTGATCTTTGATGACGGTTTGAGCCGGTCGGTGTTGCTATGCGGAAACACAATGGTTTGCGTTTTGGCCGCGTTCACACATATCTTCCAGTCGGTGAGATATATGGTGTAGGCATCCAATCCGTTTTGGAGCTTCGATACGAGAGTGCGCATTACTCGTCCCTTGTAGCTGATTGCCGAATCGACAGTGTTCCACCTTGCGGCAGTGTCGATATGTCCGATGTGTACAGATTGTACAATATGGGTCCCAGGATGCTTCCCTGAGGGACTCCACCGGGTACATCTTACGGTTCCGAGAGAGCACTGCCTACGCATACTTGAGACGTCCTGCCGTCGAGGTAGTCCGAGATGATCTTCACCAGGTAGCTGTGGAAACGAAATTACAGAAGCTTGTGCACCAAGCCGGTCGTGCCACACATTATCGAATGCCTTTTCGATGTCCAGTACCGCCATGACCGTTGTCTTCAAGACCGACTTTGCCTGATTGATGAGGTTTGAGACCCGCTTGAGTTGGTCCACCGTGGAGTGACCTCGTCGGAATCCAAATTGCTCGTCGAGTAGTATGTCGTTCGCCTCGGTGTGCTCGAGAAGTCTGGCGTAAATGAGTTTTTCGAACAACTTGCTAAGCGAGGAAAGCAAACTGATCGGACGGTAGCTTGACGGGTTGGGAGGATCCTTTCCCGGCTTCAGTATCGCACGGGAACAAATCCAATCTCAGAAATGAGAAAAATGGATAATGATTTCAGGAAAATTGTGTGTTTTCATGTTATGAATATACACCATGAATAAAATTCATGATTTTATGAGCTATTTTTTCATAACGCAACCTATGCGTTACGATTTTTTTTTCGGTTGACGAGAAGTCGTAGCTAGATTTATGAAATCATTTATCATACGAGTCGAAACCATGAACTATATTCATGGATTCGAAAAATTTATTCATGATAATGGTACGAGTTGCTTATGATATCAGGCGTTTTTTAACTAGATTTCCGAAATCATGAATCATCAGTTTCGAAACCATGAACTATTATCATGGATTTGAAAACTTGAATCATGATCATGGTACGAACCATTCATGAATCCCAAAATAAAATATTTACAATTTACTGGGTTTAAATAGGTAATGATGGTCATATCCATTAAAACAGTGTTTGGGTTTCATTTCACTTTCTTTGAAGTATATTATAATAGAGATTATAAATGAAAATGGAAAAAATATCATCAGTTTTCAATAGACTGTAATAAGTCGCGGGTACTTTTAGGCAGGTCAAGGATTGACGCATGAATTTTAAACAGATAAGTTTGAATAAAAAGCCACAGTGGCTTACAGTCAGGGGCGTACTGTAGATTCAGAGCATAGGTGATGTGCATACAGGTGCAGTATGCTTTCCGCTATGTACTCCGCTCCCCCGAAAATCACAAATATTCCAGGATTCATCCTTGTTGCGCCTACCGCAACCTGCCGTCACCTGCCGTCTACATACAAATAAAAAGAAAATATATAAGGATAACGAGATACAGCAGAGCAAATCTTCGCTACTGAAAAATAAATGTAAATACAGTGGCGTCTCGTAACCTCACTTTTTACCTGTTCAACAACTTTGAAGTCGTAATTTAGAGTCATAACTATATTCAAATCGGTCTCGAAATGCATAGCATCTTCAAGTTTCACTTATTTGTATCGATTTAAAGCAATAACTTTTTATTTGATTACGTTTTGAGAGTTGTTGAACAGGAGGATTGAGGTTAGGGCGACGCCACTGTGTAAAGGATTATGCAAAAAATAAAAAATTGGGCCACGTAAATGGTTCATGTCATTCCTTATGGCTTCTCTCATTTGGATTATTTTTAACAATTCACATTCAATTCCATGTAAATATTTAAGCTTTTTTCCCGACCCAATAACTTCCATTATTTGCAGGAATCAAATCAGCGACCTATGGTTGCCCCCCTACACACTTAGATTATTATACACAGCAAAAAAATAATTTTGATATCACATCAAAGTGGATGCACTACAATCATGTTGAAAATTTCATGTAATTTTTATGACCACATAAATAAACAAATGCAGTAAAAGCAGCGTAATGTCAGTTCATGCATTGTATTAATGATAATTTTGTCCTTTTTAGCAAGTAATATTACACCATATTTTCGACATGATTGTAGTGCATCCACTTTGACGTGATATCAAAATTATTTTTTTGCTGTGTGGATCCGACACTGGCTGGTGAGTAGAAGGTTGGCGAGTCCGGATGGAGGACCTCGTAGTGTCCCGCCTGCAGGTCCGTGGCCAGCACTGCTCCGTTCTTGTTACTTCTTGCATTGCCTTACAGCCAGTGGCGTGCGTTGAGATCACCGGAGAGGATAAACTTACACTTCCGACGAGTCAACTTCTGGATGTCATTCTTGAGACGATCGATTGTTCCATCCGACTCCTTACATTGGGCTGGACAGTAGATGGCAATGACTGTGATGAGACCATCTGGCGATGCCAGCTCGACTGCCACGAACGGTAGACGAAAGTCGGGCAGCATCCTGTACTCCAGTCCTCTCCTGATGGCAATGGAACCGCCGGCGACGAGGAACAATTGAGTGAATAATCTCATACAGCTTGTCATAAAACAAGATAACGTTTGCATCAACAGTGTGTTCATGTTTAAGAAGCTGCCAGTCGATCGACGAAAGCGCGGCATTAAGTGAATCAAAGTTGCATTGCCTGAAATCTGGGTCAATTGCATCCGAATCCGCGTCGATTTGGTGGTTTATGATGACGCTGTGCACATCCACTAGTAAAATAAACGGTGGGTGATGGGCGTCGGTGGATAAGAGTGGAAGTGGTGGCCGCAGTTCTTCAATGACATCTGGAGAATTCGTGAATGCTAGATCTAGTTGTCTACCGTTCGGGTTCATATAAGAATTCACTTGAACCAGCCCGCACGCAGAGATGGATTCGGTGAGATTGAGTTCTTGTTCACTGGAAGCGTTCGAAGGTATAAACCCATTAACGTCCTCATCGAAGCACCATTGCAGATGAGGAAGATTGTAGTCCCCGAAGAGTATATAATAATGTCATTGTCCGACGAACGATCCGATAAGTTTTGGACAGCCGTAGCGTGAGCCGAATATAAACTTGCGTCGGAATTCGGGGGAAGATAGATGCCAATGATCAACAGCGAATGGTGAGGAAGTGTTACTCGTACAACAATTTGTTCAAGCTGTCTACAATCGTCCAAAGAAACCGCAGTACAGTGCAAATTATTTTTAAGAGCTACGAAAACTCCACCACCCCTCGAAGAATTACTAGTAGTTTCACTTCGATCACACCGAAATATAGAGTAGTCGGAAGTGAGTTCCGTATCGCTTATATCAGACCGGAGCCATGTTTCGGTAAAAACAATTCTATCGTAGTCGCAGCTCGATAGCCTTAACTTCAATTCTGTCGTTTTAGTGCGCAGACCTCTGACGTTCTGGTAGTAGACGGATAGAAAGTTGTGTCCTGAATGACCTGCATCATTATTGCTGCTGGTCACTACCGTGCTGTTTGGATAGTTAAACTCGCTGACGTTTGAAGAGGGACAGTTGATTGCAACGCTAGAACCAGTAGATTGATCAGAAGTTGAACTGCTTAAAACAGAAACGTACTTGCCAAAGATAGCGACGACTGTTGGCCAATGATGGGAAAAGCTAGGGCTTCCATGTAGCCAGTATCGTTGCATCCCAGAGTTGAAACATGCTGAGTTGAAGGTCTTGTATAATGACCAGTCTTGTAAGCGGTCACGGTAGTCGACACATTTTCTGTGATAATTGACTGCCTTTGCCTCCGACACTTGCAAAACAAGCTATCATAGTACAGTACCAAACTAAAATGTCGTATGACAGGCTCTGTCATATGACACCGTCGCCGAAGACCGTCACGAATGTATGTATTTTAGTTTTTCTCATAATAAGAGCTGCTGATGGTGTGCTTGTGAGAATTCTGAAAATAGCAAGCAATGATGTCCTAGTAATAATATTTCTGATCAGAAATGGTTTGATTTACACCAAATTGAGGAATTACAAAGAAATCACACATGTCATATGATAGCTATTTTGATAATTTTCTTTTAGCTCGAATGTTATTCTACCGCTCGTGTTGTGTGAGAGAGACGACGGTAGAGCATGAGTGTTCGAATACAACCAGACTGTCGCGCACGACAACGAAGCGAGTGTAGTAAAAAACGTCAACTGTTTCAACCCCTGATAATGACGGCTAAACGGTGTAGTACTGAAACCAAGCAACGAATCAGGAGTTGTGTTATGTTATTTAAAATGGTTTTTTTACTAACCTTTTTTTTATATAAATAAAGCGTGTTTTACACGTTTTTTTTAATAAGGCAGTTTTACACGTTTTTTTTACACAATACGTATCCGCCATTTAAAAATACTTAAGTGTTTCCAAAATGGTAACGCGGTTTGTTTTTCAAGGTATTTGTTTAAATAATGTTGTTTTTTACATGGGTTGTTTTGAAATATTGTGGTTTTTTTACACGATACGTATCCCCCGCGTAAAAATATGACTTAAATGTCTCCAAAAGCGCACAGGATCACAATTGGGTGCTAAGCTACTCTGTGGCAGTTATTTTTCATGGCCTTAAGGATTGGAACTGGGCAACAATATGCAACACGCTAGCAACAACATCATAATCAGATAGTTACTCTACTGACTAATGCTCATTAGGGTTGTTCAAGTTTCAAAATTATTCCTTAATCTACAAGCTACAAGTCATATTGGTAAAGTCTTAACCAATATAGTCGACGCTCTCTAACGGCTAGTATTTCCGACCACCAATACAATACGAACGACCCTAATGCTCATGCAGTGTGAATTCCCCTTTACATTGTACCGTATCACATGTCTTCCCTTAAGCCCGGATGATATATGTTCTGCTGACGGCCGCCTTGCCTTGGTTGGACCACAAAATAGAGCACACGCCGCTCTATTTGTCGGTATTAAAAGTATACCCCCATCCAACCCGGTCGGCTATCAACTTTTGGAGGATGCTTGCTCTATATTTTACGAGGAATTCGGATATGGCGTGCTCTGCATGTGTACTAGCTGGAACTACCGACCGAAATGGCTCGCATGTATGGTGGAAAGTAAATTTTTCCGAGTTATGTCTAGAAAAAGTTGTTTGAAAACCATTTCAAGGCTATCTTGGAGTTGATATTCAACACGCGATCATAAAAAACGTAGTATGGCTATTCGATTTTATGGCGACATGCAACAGGCTTCCTCGGTCGGTACTATGGTGCACAGCGAGCTAGAATGGATCCTTGATGATTCAATTGAGCCCGACTCTCTTGTCTGTGGGAAGCTCTTCTATCGATATCGTTCCGCTTGATGAATAGCACTTGTTGGAGATTGTTAGTATGCGGTTTTTTTGATTGGTGAAGTGTTAAAAATGTACCAATTGACGTTAGCACGACCACAATATGGTTATCAATTATTAGCGTACATAATGAATACCCATTTTATGTAGGGAAAAAAGAATCATACCATAATTGTAGTGGATTTCACAGCAAGCCTTAATTAACCATTTCCATTGGTAAAACGAATTGAGGTGTAATACTTTGCACTTTTTCAATCCGATTAATTTTCCATTGTACTGTTCATGAATTACTGTTAATCAATAATTGAGTTTTGCGGTGATATTTTTTCGCAACAATTGTAACATTCATGGTCCAAATTATTCTTCCATCTCAACTCTAATTACAGCCAGAGCATTTGCTTCACGTCACGTAAAGCACACAATCACATATCACGAGCAGCCTCATATATGCTTATTTTGAAATTAAATCACAAAAGAAAAAGGAAAATCCACGAAAATATCCTCAAATGCAGAAATTTCCAAGAAATACGACTTCACAATAATAAACATTGACGCTTTGAATTTCCAGCGGAAGTGCGATGTCAAGTTTGAAAAATCTGCCTCTTCAAGCATAAGTTAAACTCAAAACGACATTGAGAACGAGTGTATGAGTAATAGGGTGGTTCAAAATATCGATTTTTCTCCACCCCGAAACTCATGTCAGCATCTCCGGATCTGAAAGACTGTAAATAGCCACGCTGACATTGTGATGAACGGTTCTTGCATTAGTGGTGTGTTCTGATATGATGGGCTCGTCTGCCTCTGACAGTCGTTTTTGTTTACATAGCAGAAGTTCGTGGGATCGAACCGAGGCATTTTTTTTCAAAGAGTTTCATAGTCACATTGCTTCTTCATCGTGTTTTGTGAAAATTATCATCGTTTCGTCGGTTCCGGGTTCAAATGGCTACAACAACTCGATTTTAAGTGGTGTGATGTGATTAGAGGGGTTCGGTGGCCTTAGAGCAACTATTTTGTTTACTGAGCAGAACATCATGAGTTTAATCTCATGCCCCTCTACATTCAAGATTCGTTGATCGCATTCGAGCCTTCCTGCATAATCAACAATTTTATCCAACATCCCAGTGATTTCTCGTGGGAATTCAGAGGATTCCAACAAAGCGAGTATCACCCAGTTCTTTCTTGAGTTGCATTCGGACGTGGTCGGCACTGGTATTGCTTAATTTTAGGTCATCAATTTTTACACATACTCATGCTCAAGATCATTATAATTCCTCAAAAGTATAGGCTATTTTAAAACTATTGGTGCTTTTCCGAAGTAATCTCTGCATTTCAATAATATTCTCTACATTTCCCTGGATATCTCAGAACTGTTCCCAAGATTTACTTGATGATCATTGAACTGCCCGGTAGTTCTTTTCCGGATCATTAAGATACTTCCTTGAAGCTCGTGCAACTTTCTCCAAAATCTCTAAACTACCCTGAAGTTCCCTAAGTAGTTCTCGAAGTTTCTCTGAAGGTCTAATGATTTTCCTGATATTCATGGAATGTACATGCAGATCCCAAAAATTTACATAGGTTTTTAAAAAATTCCTGAAATCCTTGGAATTCTCCATAATATTGAGAACTATTTGAATGATTAAACAATTCATTAGTGGAACTGTTCTGAAGATCTCCGAAAATAATAAAAATGCTTAAAAACCTATAAACTTCTCTAAAGTTGTCTGACGATCACGGAACTTGGCTGATGTTTTCGAAAATTCACAGAGTTTCCTGAAGATAATTGAATAATCTGAAGTTAACTTTTTATGCCACCCTACTGAAGCACATGGCTGAAAATCTTTTGACGTACTATATGGGGGTACACTAGACTGATACAAAATTTGACTTTTTCGCTCCACAGTGCTTAAATGGTTTCAAATCGGGTCCTGATTAGCCTCCCAAAGTTACGACTCATTTGTTTAGAAGCAGACTTCGCACAAGCCATTAGAAGTTTACATGTAAATTACTATGGGAAATCTCAACTTTTTTTTCATTGCCTTCTAGTCTTTTTCGATATTTAGCTGCGAAACAGTTCGATAGCCATTATTATAGAAAATTTTCTCAGCTACAACTTTGCTCAAGATCGTTTCTATGTAAAACGAGACAGAAAAAAGTTATTAATTATTTAAGAGATTGGTAAACTTATGACATGATCAAGCAGCTGCTCTGTAGGCAACACTGTATTTTGCAGTGTAACATAGAAGCCATGATTTTTGTGTCCTATTCAACGCCCCAAAAACACTGGGTTGCTGGGAAAATTTCCTACAAGTGCTGTTGAAAGCTTTTGAAGCAGACCGATATGGTGAATTATTAGATAGACATGAACAAAAATCTTGGTTTTACAAACTTCATCTCAGTTTCTCACCAAATGGGTTCAAATTTTGAGAGGTTAGTCAGAATCCGATTTGGAATCGTTTAAGTATTGTGGAGCGAACATTTGAAATTTTGCATCACTCTAGGGTACACTTTGTTCAAACCGAAAATAGAACATGTAACAAAATTATGAAAGATTGTGAACGTTAATATCTCAGCTGCCCCTGGACCAATTTCAATAATTTTATCACCAATCGATCAGAAATATGTGTACGCATTTGTTGAATTTAAGATTTTATCATTTTTCAAAATGTCATTATTGAAAATTGCACGAATGTGCAACTGTTGCTGCGAAAAGCGATTTCCCTAGCACAGATTTCAAAGTTGAATTCCATCAGGTCTCACCAAACGGTGTTTATTATATCACCGCGTGGTGAGTGGTGGTGTTCTCCAGTACACAACGAAAGGCTCCCTGCAAGCAGCGAGCTGCAGCCCACATGAGAATCCATAGAAGGAGGAAGAAGCCGCACCGCTATTGATCGGAATAAGTAGCTCTTCGTGAGTCGCTGTGAGCCATCCAGGAATGGAAAATCATTTGCATTCATTTCGTGCATTCATTTACATTCATCTGCCTCTAACTTTTTTTTATCAACAGCATTCCGCAAAATGATGTATTGAACTTTTGTAGGTTTTGTTATTAGCTACAACTTTTCTTAACAAGTCAAATCCGGGTCTCTTATGCATGACGAAGCAGAGCGAACCGAAGCCACTACTGTTTTTCAGTGAATGTATTTTACATTCACTGAAAAACAGTAACAAGTTCTGCCCGCTCTAGTTCGTGATGCATAAGAGATACAGATTTGAGTTATGAGCAAAACTTGTACAAAACCTACAAAAGCTCTATACATTATTTTGCGGAGTGCTGTTGATGAAAAAAGTTAGAGGCAAATGAATGTACATGAATGTATGAAATGAATGCAAATGATTTTCCATGCCTGGAGCCATCTATGTCTAGCGCGTAATACTAAAGAGTATAAACAGAGAGAATCCCGCTCATATTCCTATTCCCACACAAAACACAAGCTCCTGCTGCAGTTAAGAAATAAGATTCATGATATAAGACCACGTAGCCCTACGTCACCATTGCGTACAACCCCATACGGCTGTCCCTTGTAGTTTTTAATAAAGAAATATATCCAAATCTGTTTTAAACTTCCCTAAAAATCTCTGGACTGCTGTGAACTACCCAACATATGTCTAAGGTTGTCTACGGAAAATATGTCTAAGGAGTTCTCTGGACATCCCTGACAATCCTGGAGCTTCTTACAGTTTCTTAAAATTATGCTGACACTCATGGTGCTGCACTAAATTTATCGAAACTAATCTTCACAGATTTATAAAGTAGCCAGAAAATCTGAACGTTTCTGAAGCTATTATGACAGCACTTTAGATATCTGAGCTCCATGGTAATCTCTAGACCTAGCATCCCTGAGGTTCTTGGAACTTCTTGAAAGTTTTCTCAACTTTCCTTACGTTCTCAGAAGTTCTCTGAAGTTTTCTTGACTTTCGTGAAGTTCTCTTGATATCTCAGAAGTTTCAAGAGCATCTTAAAAATTCCTGCAGTTTACCTGAAGCTGAAGAAACGGCTGAGGCTGAAATACTCGAAGCTTTCCAGAAGTGCCAGAAAATTTACAGACGCAGTCTATTTGTGAAACTTCTCTGAAATGCTCAGTATTTACTTTCATTCCTCAGAACTTCTTCGAAGTACTCGCTACGCTTCTGATGATATTCCTGGAATTGCCCTGAAATTAATAAAACTGCCCTAAAGTTCTCTAAACATCCCAAAGTTTTCTCCTCTAACTTGATTTTGTTTCCGTTCTGTGGAGATTCCGACATTATACACTGAAACCTCCGTTTACGAAGTCTTTTTTTTACGCAGTATTCAATTTACGTCCCTCTTTTTACGAAGTTAATCCCAAATAACGAGGTTTTTTTTTACGAAGTAAATCCCAAATAACGAGTTTTCTTTTTACGAAGTAAATTTCAAATAACGAGTTTTTTTTTGTGATTTTGGGAAACTGGGATATACTGTGAAATACCCCACAATATGGGTCTTGTTGGAATCGGAGTGACGTGTAGGGACCGGAAATCGATGTGTGACGCCATTTTGAAATCCAAGATGGCAGCTTCCAGTTACAGGAAAAAGTGGAAATTCTGTCAAATACCCCACAATATGGGTATTTTTGGAATCGAAGTGACGTGTAGAGACCGGAAATCAATGTCTGATGCCATTTTTAAATCCAAGATGGCGACTTCTGGTTACATAAAAAGTTGGAAATTCTGCCAAATACACCAGAATATGGGTATTTTTGGAATCGGAGTTACGTTAAGGGACCGGAAATCGATGTCTGACGCCATTTTTAAATCCAAGATGGCGGCTTCCGGTAACAGAAAAGCTTGGCAATTCTGTCATATACCCCACAATATGTGTTTTTTTTAATTGGAGTGACGTGTATGAACCGGAAATTTATGTCTGACGCCATTTTGAAATCTAAGATGGTGGCTTCCGGTTACAGAAAAATTGACAAATACCACTACATCACCCCGATTCTTAAGATACCCATATTGTAGGTGATTTAACATTATTTTTACATTATTTTTATGTTTTTATGTAACCGGAAGTCGCCATATTGAGTTTCAAATGGCGTCAGACATGGGTTTTCAGTCCTAATAAGTCACCCCGATTCCAAAAACCCATATTGTGGAGTATTTGACAGTATTTTCCAGTGTTTCTGTAACCGGATGTCACCATCTTGAATTTCGAAATGGCGTCAGACATGGATTCCCGGTTCTCACAGGTCACCCCGATTCCAAAAATATCCATATTGTTGTGTATTTAACGGTATTTTTCTGTTTTCCTGTAACCGGAAGCCACCATTTTGGATTTCAAAATGGCGTCAGACATCGATTTCCGGTCCCTACCCGTCACACCGATTAAGATACCCATATTGTGGGTTATTTAACATTATTTTTCTATTTTTATGTAACCGGAAGCCACCATCTTGGATTTCAAAATGGCGTCACACATCGATTTCCGGTCCCTACACGTCCCTAAATCCCAAATTACGAGGTTTTTTTACGAACTAATTCGATTTACGAACCCCCGTTTTGGTTCGTAAATGGAGGTTCCAGTGTACTTGTTCTCTAAACTTCCCTGATGTCTAGGGTATTAACATTTTTGGAAATTTGTGATGGTACTTGAACTCCCCTTAGGTACTTGAAAATTTTCCTGAAGTTCTCGGAATTTTCCTGAAGTTCCCATGATTGTTCTGATAATCATGAAACTGTCCTGTATTCTCAAAACTGCCCGAAATTACGTTACTTCCCTTAAGATGTTGAAACTTAACTGATTGTTTCTGAAGTTAATGTAACTGCCCTGCAGCTCTTTGATCTTCACTGACGTTATCGACTTTTTTTTTCCTGAAATATTTGGATGATATCGGATCCCTAAAAATTTTAAAACTTGCATGTTGTTCTGTTGAAATTTTCAGAACTTCCTTTTATTTCTTAGAATTTCCATTAAACTTTCAGAAAGTTTCGAAGGTTCCTGGAATTTTTCTGATGTTGAAAGAACTAACATAAAGTTGATCAAATGTTCCAAAAGTTTTCAGAACTTCATTTAAGTTCCCGCAATTTTCCTGGCGTTCATGGGACTCCCGACTTTTTTGAAATTTTCTAGACTTTGATCTTGGAACATCTGCAACTTTTCTGGCCTGAAGCTCTTAAGCTTTCTTCAAGTTTCGACAATTTTCCTGAAGTTATCATAACTTTTCCGAAGCTCTCTGAACTATCTTAAAAATCTTCGGACTCATCAAAAGCTTTCTGAAGATTAATGAAGGTCCTGAAATTTTCTTGAAGTTAATGGAAGTGCAGTGAAGTTCTCTGATCTACATCAAAGTTCAAGAAAACGTTTTGAAGTTCATTGAACTGCACTGAAGTTCTCGGAACTTACCCTTAAAGATATTTAATCTTCCCTAATGTTTCCTGAAATTTATGGAACTGTCCCAATAGGGTAGAGGTACCAGTTATGGCGATAGCGTCCTATTATGGTGTGTTCCAATTATGGCCTATGGGAATTCCATAAACCATAACTCGTACACCTACCCTACTTTCTTACATGACCCCGTAAACAAAACGTATAAAAGCCGATTAATGTTCATTCTCCCCAAATTTGGGCCCATTTGGTTATGATCTCATACTGTACCCCCCTTCAGAAACTTATAGGGGAATTAGTATAGAAGCAGCCAACTTTTTGTTCACCTCGATTTAGCCTTTCAGCATCACAATTTATGGATACACTTTCTATATTTGTACTTAATTTTCTTAGCTACAACTTTCCTGAAAACCACTTTTCAATTGGACCATGCTGACGTCCAGTTATTTATTGCTAGTAGTAAAAGTAGTAGTACTTTTGTTTTGTTTTTGCAAATTCATTTATTTATCAATGCTCAAATGTGGAAGCTTTACGGAGCTGGAATTTATTTTACTTATTACAAAGTTTCTTTACACTACACAGCAAATAATTTAGAATTATAATTGTGATGTAAATATTCATTCATGTAAACTTACATTTCATTTCACGCAAAAGAGGAACGTGTTAGCAATGTTGTTTACAATGCATACTTGTTGTTGGGCTTATGTATTCAATATTTGCAACATTTCATGAAATATCTCAGAACTTTACACGCTTTATAATGTAAACTTAGATGAGATGTGCCGCTCCTTTTATGTGCATCATATTGAACAGAAATTTACACTACTTTTTCGAACTGTGTAGAGTTCGTACGAGAGGGGGCCGAATGCTCGCGGCTTACTCGAGTATACGGAATACAATCTATTACTGGTAGGGAAGGGGCCAAAGCAAGGAACACAGAAATGCGGTAGATATATTTATTAAAGTAATTGCAAGGTATTTTCACCACACAGTTCGATAAAAAAAGAGCTTTTATCTAGCATCTAACATGACAAACACAACAAGAAACGGTTATGTTCTCAAGTTATCAACGAAAGAGAAAGTCGACGAAGAGAATCGATCTATGTTACTTAGGACCTAATGCAATGTTCAGCTTAAATTGTCAATGACAATGCTGTCAATGACGAACAATAATTTTTTATTAACTAAATTTGTAATGGCTTGACAAATGACATAAGTAACACAATTACATGGATCCGTTTAAGTGAACAAGCATCTACGTCCTGAACTATTTGGATATCAATAATGTTACACAGAATGCACGAAATTGCACTTTTTGTTATCAGGTGAATCTTTGTCATTGACCGAAAAATGAATGAGATTTTAACGAAGGTTTTTTTGAGGATCAAGTCTGCCAGTGACTGTGTGAAAACAATGTTGTCAATATCGCGTGAAATGTTGGAAACATATCAAAAAATCAAATCTCACCAAAGCCCAAGATCACGCTTGATTTTCGTAGACAAAAATCAACAAGCACACAACTGCGGTTGATATTGCAATCTGTGCTGTCGCAGCTTGGAATATCAAGCTAACAAAACTCACCAGCTGCAAATCTCTCCAAACTGTGGTGAGATTGAGTTTCATGATTTTTTCTTTACAGCCGAACGCAACCGAAACTTCCATAACGACTAGCAGCAGTCGTTTCGTGTCTGCCATCGGTGAAGATAAAAAATATAGATAGCAGTATTATACCTTCTCTTTCCAGGAAAACGAGGTGCAACGGAATCATTTTTGCGTCAATCCAACTCTCAGCTTCAATCGAGGCCAGGCATGGAAAATCTTTTGCATTCATTTCATACATTCATTTACATTCATTTGCCTCTAACTTTTTTCATCAACAGCATTCCGCAAAATGGTGTATAGAGCTTTTGTAGGTTTTGTTATTAACTACATTGCTCATAACTCAAATCTGTATCTCTTATGCATCACGAACTAGAGCGGGCAGAACTAGTTACTGTTTTCAGTGAATGTAAAATACATTCACTGAAAAACAGTAGTGGCTTCTGTTCGCTCTGGTTCGTCATGCATAAGAGATACGGATTTGACTTGTTAACAAAAGTTGTAGCTAATAACAAAACCTACAAAAGTTTACTACATCATTTTGCGGAATGCTGTTGAAGAAAAAAGTTAGAGGCAAATGAATGTAAATGAATGCACGAAATGAATGCACGACATGAATGCAAATGATTTTCCATGCCTGATCCAGGCTTCATTTTTACAGGTTGTGAGTAGTCTCGCAATATCAAAGAAGCTTGTAAAATCAATATCAAGCATGATATTTTGCTCCAATATCATGCGTGATATTGAGAGCGTATGTGAGGGGAAAAATATCAATTTGTTAATGATCATGCCATCACTGATCGCGTGAATGTCTATCAGTGACAATGACAAATCACAGCATTGTATAGCACATTTTGCAAATTTCCATTAGGAGTGATCAGGCATGGAAAATCATTTACATTCATTTCATGCAATCATTTACATTCATTTGCCTCTAACTTTTTTCATCAACAGCAATCTGCAAAATGGTGTATAGAACTTTAGTAGGTTTTGTTATTAGCTACAACTTTTGCCCGTAACTCAAATCTGTATCTCTTATGCATCACGAATTAGAGCGGGTAGAACTTGTTACTGTTTTCAGTGAATGTTAAATACATTCACTGAAAAACAGTAGTGACTTCTGTTTGCTCTGGTTTGTCATAAATAAGAGATACGGATTTGAGTTGTTAACAAAAGTTGTAGTTAATAACAAAACCTACAAAAGCTCCATACATTATTTTGCGGAATTCTGTTGATGAAAAAAGTTAGGGGCAAATGAATTGAAATGAATGCACGAAATGAATGCAAATGATTTTCCATGCCTGGGAGTGATCTTATACTACGATTGTTGACACTTCTAAAGATCTGAATTGATTTATAGCTTAAATAATCACACATTAAAGGTCCGGAAAATCATAGCCGCTGGAACAATTTGATAAATCATAATTTTTTTGAACAAAAAATATGAGGATGCACAAGTTGGATCACTGAAAAATCGATATGGAAAACAACATATTTCACGTGGATGACGATTTCTACCACCGGCTATGGATACATTAATCAGGAAATGTAAAAATATTTTCCCTTCCTACACACTTAAAAAAATTCATGTAAATTTAGATGCTCTGAGACTGACATATACGAGCGTTATTTTTGACATAAAATTGAGTCGTAATAGACGCAAAACTCAGCTCAATCAAACGTACTTTTCGTCGAGCACCGAACTTTTCAGTCTCGGAGCACTTAATTTTACATGACATGTTTGTTTACGTCTCATCCTTTATGTCAAATATGGCACGTCACGTGTAAAATTAGGTATTTCTAAGTGTGTATGCTTCATGGTGAAAATTTTAGCCCTCATCGCGTTTTTAAGGATTGCCATGTTCACCGCTGAAACGAACGCTTAGTTTCTGTTGAATTCGCCTGTTCCCTTACAAATTCCCATTATCATTGTAGAAATCTTACATCACAACCAATTTATTTTATTTTTGGAGCCATAATTTTTACCACCCAGTGGAAAATATGGATGGGTTATGTAGTGGCGGAATTTTAGACACCCTTAAAATTTGAACGACCCTAATATATACGGCGTATATTATGTGCATATTATACGTACATGAAGAAAGGAAAAAAACGAGAGCTTCAAAACGCGTAATAAGATAAGTAAATAAACAATTTCCAGCAGCTTTCAGACTGATGCTGCTGCTGCAAAGCAAGCTCAAGTACTCACGCTGTTCTGAGATCTGCTTTAGCTTTTGGGGAGAAATGAAGTTATGACTTTGAATAGGCGGTTCCTTGATTTCTTTCAGTTGTAAGCATGGTTATCTAAGACTCAAAAAATATTCAATACTAAATAGATGAAAGCTACTCGCAACTCTCCTCCCCAACGCCAATCTTAATCTTAAGGATATTTTATTTTATAACCAAGATGAAAAACAATACAAAAAGAGCGATACTAAGTCATAGCGTAGACAACGATAAATTCACGCACAAAGCTGAACCATATAGGACTAGGGGCAGATCACTTGAGGTGCATTTTTTAAAACAAAACAAAAATTAAATGCATTTTATCAGTGCATTTTGTGCTGTGTGTAGCTTAAAGTGACACCTCCCACCAATACATGCATGTATACATGAAGGGTTTTGTCCTTTTTGTTGTTCGCTTCGGTTTCACTCAAATCCACACTCCTGGCTTGAGAAAATTATTCCACAAGCTCCTCGACTGAGAACGCGAAAGGAATCCGTCGAATTTTCCGGTGGCAGCCGAAAATGCGAGAAAACTCCTTTGGCATCACCGAAATCTCTCGGAACCCTCTTCGCCGTGAACATATGAAAATTCCTTCGAAAGTCCCCCCGTAAATTCAGATGCTGCCAACGGAGGTTCCCAGAGACTATCGATGAAGTTTCCACGCATTATCGGTGAAAGAGGTTCTGCACGATACCAGTGAAGAGATTTTATGCTGCAGACGAAAGTTCCAGGGAATATCGACGGCGTTTTCTCACGTTATCGATGGACGAGGTTCTGCGTGATTTCGGTGATTTTGGAAGCTGCCAGCGGAAGTTTCTGGAAGTTCAAACGGATTTTTCTTGCTTTCTAGGTGAAGGAGGTTCCGCATGATTTCAAAGACTGCCAACGAAGGTTCTAGGAACTTTGTCTTGTCCTGATAATGGGTTCCACGAGGATTACGTTTAACTATATACATTACATTGGGGCTACATTGAATCTGTTGATGTCGACAAATAAATAAATTACAATAACCTAAAGTATGGCCCATTAAAAGATGCGAAATTTCGATGGCGTTTTCTAGCGATCTTGGTGGATGAGGTCCCATTCGGTTTCGGTGAAGATTTATGATGCTGTCAGCGGAAGTTTAAGGAAATTTTAACGTAGTTTTCACGCGTTTTCAGTGGAGGAGGTTTCTGATTCAGCCAGCGGATGTTCCAGATTCGTCGGAGTTTTATTTTCTCGGGTTTTTAGGTGGAGGAGCTTCCGCATGATTCCGGTGGAGATTTCCGATGCTGCCCACGGAGGTTCTACGGAATTTCAACGGAGTTGTCTCGCGTTCTCAGCGGAGCAGGTTTTTCGTGATTTTGGTGTTAGCAGTGGACATTCTGGAGGGAGCTTCTGCACGATTCCGTTGGAGATTTTCTTTGCTGCCGGAGAAGGTTGCAGGGAGTTTCGTGAATTCTCTACTCCGAGTTTTCTATTGTTGTGTTTGTTTATCTTCGCCTCAATACATGTATGTATGTATAGGTCTCACCGGAAAAGCGCATGCTTTGTTTTGATGTTCACATTCCACTGAAAGGTTGATGCAAACGATTGAAATTAAATGCATTTGATTTAAAATAAATGCATATTCAATGGGCATTCTAAAAGTGAGACTCCCCTAGATATAGGATTACTAGTTTGAACAAGTATTGGTGAACCTGTAATATAAAGTGACCGACACATTTGCGGCGCTGTAATTTGTGATGATGGTCAAGTAACCACCAATTTTGGATTCATCACGCAAAGGGCAATAACATTAAGACCAGGGGGACTCACAGAAACCTAGGTTGACCATAATCAACCTTATGGCTCTGGAAGTAAAGGTTGCACACGAAAAAATCCTGACACGAAAATCTTGTTTAGGTTTAAACATGCGTTTTATTTTCCAGAGTTCTCGATGAACATTTCAAATGTTCCTAACGATTCTCTTCATCAACTTTCTCTTTTCATAACCACTGCTATGCAAACAGATTTTGCGCTAATTCTACCTCATAGCACAGACAAACAGACATAACACTTAGAAGAAAATTCTTCGAAACATATCTTCAAGCGTTTTTAGCATGCGCACTAGCACCATCTATCATCCACATTCCCAAGCATTGTTTAGCAACCGGAGCATCCCTCGTTCATGCAATTTTTTCACTAGTTACTTTTCCCTCGTTCTGTCAACGCGTCAGCTGTGTTGAATAAAAACAAAACAGATGGAAGTCAGTGATGTCGGTTTTACTAAATTTTTCGTAGATCTATAGAATTGATTGAATTCTGCAGAAATACGGATCCGTAGGAAAAAATCACATAAGCTCAGTATTTTTTTTATGGATTTGTTTTGCTTTTTATTTTGCTGGAAACAAGTTTTTAAACGAGGTAATGCATCACTTATTAGTGCTCTTTCAACCACCGCTGATTATTTTAATGTGTACACAGCAAAAACGTCTAATATGTATCAATCAATGACATTCATGGTGTAGTATTGAACATCAATAACTGGTAAAAGTAGATAGAATATTACAGTCATCAAAATGATTTATTCTCGAATTCTGTGAATTCGAACATCGTACAGCGTAATATTAGGAACGGAATGACTTATTTGCATCAGTTTTGATGTAATATTCAACAACTTTTTTTTCTGTATTCGTCAGATGTGGTATGTGTCTCCAGTCTTGATGTCTTGACCACTTATCATTTTTAAGAGCTTACATCTAACTAGACGTAAAAAAGAGCTGGCATCACTGATAAGTTCGAAATGTGGTGTCTTGCTCAATGCTTCAGTGGCGCCACCATGACAAATACAAGCACATTCCCAACTAAAATATTATTTGCGATGAATGTGATTGTGAGTGTTGTCTGTTTGTCTGTGCTCATAGTTTGATAAAGGAGGTTTTCATATTGCGTCCAAAACGTCAAATACAACAGGGAAAGTTTTGCAGCTGAGTTATTGACGAAAGAGAAAGTCGATGAAGAAAATCGATCAATGCAGATAGGACCTTTTGAAATGTTTATCTAGAGTTCAATGTAACAGCTTTACATTAACAAGTGTCCCACATCAAATTGCATCACGGAAAAAAACGCAGTAGAAAATTACCCATTGGGTATTTTCTCTTGAAAATTTGGGTAGAAGTAGTTTAGAGTGTATTGTTTACATTGTATTTTTTATCGCTGTCAGTTTTTCGAAAGTTGGAAAAAATTGTGTCCCCTGAAAAGCAACGTGGCGAATTGATTTTACGCAAGCACCTGGAAAATCCTCAACTCTCTCATCGGAACATCAGAAATCAACTCGGAATCGTGCAGTAAACGGTGAGTCGAGTGATTAAACGTTCCTACAAAACTCTGAGCATCGAACGGAAGGAGAAATGCGGTCAGAATGGATGTTCTATTAGTGATCAGGATCACAAGCGTGTCGTGAAAGCGTTTAAGAGGAATCCCAATGCTTCGGTCAGGGCTGTGCTCAAAAAGTTGAATATGTCTAAGTCTTTCGTTCAGACCTCCAAGGACCAGGAGGGACTGCATACGTACAAAGTGTTGAAGGCTCCAAATCGTGACGAACGGCAAAATACGGTGGGAAAATCACGGGCCCGCAAAATGTACACCTAGATGCTGACGAAGCCTCATTGTCTCATCATGCATGATGAGACTTACGTCAAGGCGGACTACCGGTAGCTTCCAGTAGCACACAGTTACAGTTTACTTTGCATAGTAGTTACAGTAGCCCCTGTTCTTTACCGCCCAGCACAAGTTTGCACAAATTTGATGTTCCGGAGGAAGTAAGGAAGCAGAAACTTTCAAAGTTTACCAAGAAATACATGATTTGGCAAGCGATCTGCGCATGTGACAAACGGAGTGCGCCGTTCGACTCGACTTTGAGTTTCTACCAGTTACCTGTAGCTCCTTATTTTATCTGTCAAACTTTCATAGCGAATTAAAACAAACATAGTGTAGTACTAGAATTTACACTAGAATGAGGTACGCTTACTTGGGACCAATATGCTCGTCAAGTAATGAGCCAATTTAAAAGCGTTAGTTTCCACCGGTTGGTACAACTGTGTACTTTGTACGTCTGTCCAAGACGCATTTAAGCTAAATATGTTGTATTTTATTCAATTTGACAAATTTTCAATGTCAGTCTCTCAAACTTTTTACTTCATTAACACCGTAAGTGGTTTCACACGGGAAAGTTAACATTTTTTATTCATTCGGTCCCTGGAAAGCCTTCGTCGCACAGCTATGCTCAAAGCAATAATCTGAAGGCTGATCATTTTCAAGAGCAAAATTTAACTGAAGAACCCAAAGTATGTGTATTGCCATTCGATGATGTAAGAAGACGAAACTCAATCAATCGGTTCAATTTGTATGGATTTATTTCATTTCACCACGAAAATCGTAAATTCGCTCTTTTCATATGGCATTCTTGCCTAGTGTTTGTCGTCCACACATGGTGAAACAAAAAGTTGGTTTCCCATAGAGAAATAACGTTGCGGCGGTGATGGACAATCCCTTTGTTTACGTTGTGTGATGACATCTACGATTTGCTAGTGAGAGAACAGAGATGACGTCTTGCGCTAAGTAATGGCTTAAGCCAATCTCCGACCGACGCCGGTGGTGTAGTGGTAAACGTGACTGCCTTCTCACCTCAATGGGTCTGGGTTCAATCCCAGCCGAGGTCAGCGGTCATGTCTTCCTTCGGAAGGGAAGTACAGTCGTTGGTCCCGGCCCATGTGTGTTTGACTGGGTGCGATATCCTACGCAGGTGTGGAAGCTGCCTTCCTGCACATACGATTGCCGTCAATGGATGGCAATCGATGTCCGTCGGTGATTGGCACTAGATTGCGGAACAGAGACTGACGTTAAATAAAGGAAAGAATAAGAAGAAGAAGCCATAACAACCTATCAGATGCGAGGAACTGCGGACAATTCAGGTCGGATCGAAACCTTGTACCCCAGTAGCACAAGACATTTATTACGCTAGGGCGAATTCAGGTTCCGGGACAAAAATAGGAGCTAGAGATGTTGCACAGAATATATGCTGTAGCCCTAAAAACCTAAATGGGTTGACTAGTTCACTCCTCGGCATACGCAATCTCCTTTGAAGCGATCGGGTTTGTGCATTGATCGTTTTCCCTTTGTTATTATTTCAGCTATTTTCACCTTGATCGAGCTTTCGTAAGAGTCCTGCTTTTCTGGTTTTTGTTGGGATTGGAAGTCAAATGAAGTGAAGTGTTTGAGCCCGGAAACTTGACCCGGCTTGTTAAAAGAGTCTCATGCCGGATTAGAACATACGTTCGCAGTCTTCCTTGTTGGAAAGTGGCGCTTAAGCTGCGAACGGTGGGAAGCAAAATAGTTCGCAGGGTGTCGACTACCTGGAAAAACCTGGAAAATCAGGGAATATCAGGGAGTTTCTTTTTGGACCTGGAAAATCAGGGATTGTCAGGGAATTTCATTCAAAGTCAGGGAAATATTTCTTTATTACTGAAACAAATTAATAAGTATGGCTGACTTCGCTAGTTTCAAACTGTAAAATCCAGCGGGGGACAAACAACCGAGTACCAACGGGGTATCACTTAATATGAGAGAACTTTATCGAGATATAGGTTAGCGACTGAAAGTCAATATTTATGTGTTATATGCGACAGTTAGAAGATACTGAGAGGTTAGCACATATCATCGGCAAGAGACGTGCGTGTGAGAAAATGGTGAGGCCAGCAGCTCATTGCTCTATTCATACTGCATTGGACATCCCGTATCCAACATGTGTGATGTAGAACAGAGACGAGTTGTGTTTGTTCACATCGACCGATACTGAGTGGTTGCGGTACAAGCACATATCGTCGGTAATAGACGATTGTTGTGTATTGAGAACGCTTGCGCAAAAAGACTAAGGGAGGGAAACGGATTCGAAACTCATATGTCATTAGCCAAATACATCCGTAGACCATAGGTCCACCGTTGTATAATTGGCAATGCACCCGTGTACTGAATGGGAATTGTGGGTTCGAATCCCACCGGTGCCCTTGGATTTTTTCGCAAATTTTCTCACACGCACGTCTCTTGCCGATGATATGTGCTAACCTCTCAGTATCTTCTAACTGTCGCATTTATCGAGATATTTCTTTATATAGACTGAAAAAAAAACACTTGTGTTTAGTTTGCTATCAGATTGCCAAAAGAGACTTTTCTATGACCACTTAAATCTTTTATATCTTCTTCATGCGTTACGGTCTTTGACAACGACATAGTAGTTGTAATCAATACATTATTATTTTATAGCAGATATACACTGAACGAGAAACATCCATCAAAATCAAAACATTGCACAAACAACTTAAGTACTCGTTGTTGTTTGAGGATGGTTTTCAATTTCATTTGCTCGATCCAGCTGTGTCCAACAAAAATCTATCCCTTGAGCGCATTGGAGCGCTTTTGAGTAAATGCAAGAATGATTAAGAGATGAGCTGGGCTTAGACAAGGCAAGTCATTGATCAACTCAGTTGAAAAATTGGTTTGAAAAGTTGAGCCTGGTTCAACTTTTTTTTTTCAATTCAAGTCAGTTGAATGGCATAGTTTACATGGTCAAGTCAGTTGAATTCAACTGAGTTGATTAATTGACTTGACTTGTCTAATGCCAGGTTTAAGAGAAGATAATGATTTTTTTTCTGAATACTTCTAGTTCTTGTTCTTTATTGTGTTCTTAACAGCTTGATTAGCCTAGAGAGCTAACTAAATGAGAATTAAGGATAATGGTCTTGCTTGGGAGCTTTTTTTATTTTTAGAAGTAGCATTTTTATGATTGAATAATGATTCAAAGATACGTAGACAAGCATTGCTTTGACATCATAGAGTGGCTGTATTAAGTATTGTAGGTCTTCATTGTTAACCGTGTTAGCTCGTAAAATTAGCTTCAAAGTAAAGTTTTAGAATGGTAATGTTGCTGCTATTGCAATTTCGATGGAATTAAATTACAGAATTTCGGAGATGAAAGCGTTGTTTTTACTATTTCCCACCGGAGGAATGCACCCACGAATTAGCTTTTGGTTTAGCATATTATCCGGAATAATTTTCTTACGGAGCTGGGTCTCAAAATGTGCTCAAGATAAAACAAATATAATGGGATTAAAAACAAGTGTTTCATATGTGAAATGCAGGGTGTGGTCACTGGTGAACCGGGAAAACCGGAAAAAGCGGAAATCCCATGAATTAAGTTGACAAATCTGGAAAAATATACCTCGTACTCTCTTTGAAAACAATAAGATTTCAAGACCCTTGGACTGGTCTAGATTTTCAGGAGAACTACAGTCATTTTGAAGAACTATTAAGAATTTTTTTTTTTGTATTTTTTGTCCTAAGCAAATTTGAGCACATTTTAGAATGAATTCTAGAGATAACATCAAAGTATTTCAGAGAATATTATCTAGGGAGCATTAGGAAAACCTCTAGGAGAGTTTTTACTAGATCTCCCAAGAGTGAAGAGGATTCCAGGATTCTTGAAAAATACCAAAGAACGCGAATTTTGAGGGTACAATTGCAAAATAAATATGCGTAGATCTAAAAGGATAGTTCGAGTATAATTTCAAGCGCAGTTCAAAAGGAATTTCTAAAGAATGTTAATGAGAATTTCATTCAATTTTCAGAAGAATTAAGAGGAGAACTCCAAGAAAGTTCTGAGCAAAATTTGAAGACAATTCTCGGCGGGAGAATTTCCCCTGCCAGATAGTGTTGGCAGGGAAGGTGGATTACAAGTTTTGCTCACAAAATATAATAGGCCCTTTTCAATTGTTGGCCTGAGGTGAATTCATGTAAATTTAAAAAATTTAAGCTCCATTGAATTCTAAGAAAGAGTTTAAAATTCAAAGAAATGTTGAATTTTTAGAATTTTTTAGTGTGTTCTAAAGCGAATTTTTGTACTATTATAAAAACAATTTCAAGGGATTTCCAGAGAGAATTTCGAGTTTATTTTAGGAAAATTCTGGAGCGATCACTGTGAAAGGAAATTAATCTAAAGGAAAGGCTTGAGAATAATAAAATAAAAGCCTGTAAATTATTGAGCGAAATTTTCATACACAAATTGTGCAGACTTCAAACCTGTCGCAGATCCAAATTCAAGATCCAGCAAAGGTGCTGCTGTCTTAGAAATTACCCATTTAACCTTCGGGTTCATCGCTTTCAGTTTTGTGCTTAATTAAAATACCTAAACCGCGATAATTTCCAAAACTCCGGGAAAATAGCTAATCGAGATTTGCTGGTCGCCATGAGGATGATTTGGAGATTTGGATATATTTATGCCCCTAGGGTAGAATGTGGATCCTTCCCGTTTGTGGCAACACGAGATTTCGGTCTTTTTTGCATTCTTTAAAAGGTATGGAATGCTTTATTTAATTTGAAATTGTACTGGACCACTCTTCATGGGTTAGAGGTACGTGTGGTATGTCACGCAAAAATGTCCATAAAGCACTAATATATTCTGAGGAAAGTTATAGCTGATAGGGTTGTGTTGCCAATACTGGGTAGGCACTGCAACTGGAATGTTTTTGAAAATTACTGGAAAATCAGAGAATATCAGGGATTTTTGTTTTCTTCATTGAGTCAACACCCTGGTTCGTTACACAACTATCCTGAGGGAAACATCGGGGGGAACCAGCTACTAGATGGTTCGATTGGTCTTCCGCCCCTATGACCAATTCTGACAATCTATTTGGACGTCAGAACTGCTTCGGTCCTCCATCAGGGCTTCCCCTGACTTCAACATAATCAGGCATAGTTCACCATATTTCTGGTCACATCCTGCACGGTAGCACCCGTTCTCCCTTAGCTGAATAATATTGAATTCTTTACTCAAATAAAGTGCCTTTTCTCAACTTTCAACGGCTCACTTTTCCAGCCACCATTCAACCTAGCCGGGAAAAACAGCCAAGAGAAAGTTTCGTATGACCAAGCGCGACACAGAGCCACAGCTATAGGCACACGATGAATTCATATGTGCTCGCTGGAGTTGATTCATTCGAGAAAATAAAAACGGAAAATTCTCGCAAACAACTCTTAAGGCTGAACTCGGAATTCGTCGAGTAGACGCAGTGAAGAGGCAGAGGCTGCATCATTATCATCGCCGAACAATTGCCCCGGTTGTTGTTTGTCTCGATATGAAGTTTTCATATGTTTTTGATTGAGTCCTTGCGCCAGAAAAAGTTCGCTGGAAAAGCTAATTGGGTTCTCGCCGAGTTAAGCTTTCCGGCCGAGATGATCCTTGAAGTACAGCTTTTGCAGCTTTGTGATCCTGGCAAAGGTTTCATACCGAATAAAAACTCAATTTTCACTCTCACGCTTCACAAACGGAGCAAAATTGAATGCCTTTGCATTGATTTGATTAAAAATCGCTTCAAACATAAAATCGAACATAAAAAATCGTTGCATATTTTGAAACAATTGCCTGTCGTTCGAAGCGCATCCTCGCTTGGTTGGTGTAGGATGGCAGAGTTCCCGCATAGTTCAACTCGTCCACTATACTGCTGCCGCAACGGTTGCAAAATGGAAAGCAGTAGAAGTGGATTTTCACTTCAAATGGAAATTGGTACCGCTGCTGACACAATTTTCTAAGCCCAGCCATGCGAAAAGTCAATATTTGAAATGAAGATTAATGCATAGAAGCTCAAAACAAAAACGGGGAAAAAATCATTGCCGTTTGGGAGTTTTTTTTTTGTGTGATAAGGATCAGAGCTATATTTAACAGTAGCGATTTTTCAGTCGACTGGAGGACAATTTTGGATGATTGCGCTTCGAGTATTTCAAGTCAATTTAAAAATGGTGCTTCATTTCGGATTCCTCTCCAAACGCTTAATTAACCAAATCAAATGGCAAAATCTTGGAGATGCAGGTTGGAGGATGCGAAATCCCAACCCATTTTTCCACCTCATCATGCCGAAAAACAAATTTCAGGGTTGAAAGTGAAAACAACGAACAATTAGACGAATTTGTTCGTTTTCCCTTTTTGTTGGGTTTTTCCACATCGACTCGCCACGATCTGCCGGCGATGGATGATGTGCTCAGCTCACGGAGCCGGCAGACAGGCAGGCAACTGGAAAAAAGGGTTCAAGTCGAATGAAATCATAAAGTTCCATCACACAATAACAAAAAAAAAAAAAAAACACTGGCTGCGTGTAATGACTGCACAGTTAATGATTCCGTGAACAATTTTCGCACATGAAGAGACTTGCAAAGTTTGGTTGGCTTGATTTGGGGGAGCGAGTTACAATGTATTTGCTTTTCCGTTTATTTATTCAGGGGGAAGTCGAAACGAGGCGTTTTTCGTATGAATGACTGCATGAAAACAGTCGTTTCGGCTTGGGTCCATAATGCGGCCTTAGGTTTAAATTAACTTGCTATCGTAAGTACTTCAGGAAAGAGAATGTGATCTGCTTGGTGAATTAATTTTCAAATATCAAATTGCTTTCATGAAAAATTGTATTAGAAAGAAGAAGAAAAAAACAACAGTTCAAAGAACAATCATGCCAATCGAAATCATACCCATTGTTATAAGTTGGGATGAAGCTTTCGGCTTAACCTGGGACTTCCATTGACGTTGGTTTTGGATTCTGATGTAATTTGATAAGTCGCACGATGGGTTTGTTACGTTGCAGGTCGATTCCAGCGATGTCTTTGGTACTGGTTAACCTATTTCAAGAATTATTCAGTAGCTATGGGACCACAATTCTGCAATCATTTGGCATCCACTCTGATTTATGATGGTTTTATAATGGCAATGAATAATCCATTTAGTTTAAATACAGCATTTCACAGTGTTAAACGTTCCTGCTTAGTAGTTCACATTTTCGCTGTTTTAAAAACCTTTTACCATCTGGGGAGATGTCAAAAACTGTCTTGTTTTAAAATTAAATTTAAAGTAGTTCTCAATCCCACAATAAAACTGTTCTATAAATCAATCATAAACTTCATTGGCAATTTTTTATTAATGTCTTGATAAAATACTCTGTAAACCTGTTCTATCATTATCAAAGCAATCATAAAACCATTAGGTTTTAAGTGAGAGTAAAAGGCATACATTGTTGCCTTTAAGGCTTTTAAAAGTGTATCATAAAATCTCCTCTGAATACAAATTGAACTTTAAGGATGGATCTTCATAGTGAATAAAAACCAAATTTATGACTAGGATATCTTGCAGGATAAACGAAGTTGGAGGAAAAATTCAAGCGATGCTATCGACCGAAGGGAAGTCGATTTCAGTAAGATTTAGTTCTTTAGAAGAACCAGCACGTCCCACAGTGGCCGGAAGTCAGACAAAACCTCAAAAATTGACTTCATTATTTTATTTTTCTTATATTTTTCTTTCAATATAGATACTTCAACTAAGAAAATCCCTAATTTTCAAGTCATTTGGTCAAAAATTGAGTCTTGGGGATTTTTTCAAAGTTGAGGTTTGTGTGATAGTTTTTCAATTTTTATTCTCTTTATTTTATGAGCTTTCTTCATGAGCTCGTTGTAAAACATTGGAAAATTTGGATAATCTGACAATACTGTAGGTGTTTTTGGGCATAAATAACCAAAACATTTCAAGGTTTGTTTGAAATCCATTCGCAAAATTATAGTGTTTTTCCAGCGTGCAAAAATATTGATTTATATGCAATTTTGGAGAAATACTTAGTATTAAGGAGAGCCAGTACTTTTACAGGAAACATCAGAAAACGATGCCATATCCCGGATCTGACGCGAAATTTTGTCTAGTTTTTGGGTATATAGGCCACTCTTTGCGCATTTTTGCGCAAAGCGCGAATTTTTTTTTTATCAAGTCACTATGGAGACGCATGGTTGTGGAGGAAGCAAAGTAGTTTGAAGATTGTATTTTATCTTAACATAAATAAAATTACCATCTGAATACTGACTATTTAGTGTAATCCTTATTCTGGTAGGTAAATGGCCGTCAATAAACCACGTGGTCTTAGGGGTGAGGGGACGTGGGAGAGGCAGAGGGGTAGGGGGTCATGACCACGGCCCTAACAAATTTTAGAATTTTTCTACGGACAAAAGACCACAAGGAGGTGAGTGTTACATATTAGGTAAAAAAACAGCAAGGTGGAGAGGAGGAGAGTGATGACTAAGAATGATTTAGCCTTTATGTGTTAAGACATTTATTTTTGGAGAGCTTTCATTCCAGAAAAAAGTGATTTGAGAGTTTTGATAAACGGTTTGAGTAGCGTTTAAACAGTCAATTTGGGTCACCAAAAAATTGTTAAAATTTAACTTTTATTTCTATAAACAAACATTTATTAAACAAACTAACATTTATTCATTGCAATCTTCAACCACAGACAAGCAGACAAAACACTTGAAAGTTGTTCATAGAACACGCATTTGACGGTCAATTTAAAAGTATCTTAGTTGGTAGTACCGCCACCTGCGGCGCGCATAGTAAATTCCTTTGCGTTTGACGTTTACACACTACCGCCATCTGTTCAGCGTATTACCCACCACAGTGTACTCAACAAATGGCGGTAATGTTTTAGCGACGATGTTTTACAGTGAAAAATATTCAATGTTTTATGTCTGTTTGTCTGTGCTTCAACTATCAACAAATCTTGTACCTTTAGGCAATTCATCTGCCACTACCGTTTGCCCATGGCGATAACTTGAAACAATGGGATCGGATGCAACAAGCAATCCACAACATATATCTTTCATTGTTTGCTTGCGTGAACCTTTCCACGCATGATGCTCTCTTAGCTGCCTAATTTCTTTATTCATTGCTTCCTGGGCTTCTTCGGACATACGACCAATAGGAAGCAATGCGTTATTTATTATTTGATACCCATGGACAAGCAACTTATGGAGCGTTGTAGGCATATTATACCATCCATATAAAGAAGCATAGCGTTTGGCTGTCTCTTTTGCATATTGGTGGAATTTTTCTGCGTCAACGGATTCTCCAGATGAAACGGCTTGCAAAATCGTTCTCAATCGAATGATAAGATCAAGATCAATTCCAGTGATTTGAGATGAAATCTCAGCATTTTTGAAGAAACGTCTCGCGGTGTTACCTGTAGATAATAAGAACGATACGATTAGAATATTAACAGGTAAAAGGTATTAATATTGAAGAATCCTAGCGTGCAAATCAAAGAAAGTCATTCTTATAAAATGCCATCTTACCATCGTTGCTATTTCCAAATTTAGCACGAGGCTTATCGACGTGTAATCCAAGTTTCTGGAAGAAACTTTTTGAATTCGAGCTTTTGCATTGTTGTACTCCTCCATATGTGCAGTTTTTATCCATTTTCGGAAGCTAAGTCGGTATGCTATATGTAACAGACACTCAAATGTTCGGATCCAGCAATGTAAGCTACACATACCGTACTCCAGATTATCCGAGATGATAGCTCTGTTGAACATTTCTTCAATGTCGTTAAAATTGGAACTTGTAGCATAGCAAAGGTAGCATCTCTGAGAAGATTATGTATTGGTGATGGCGTTAACAGTCTTTCCATCAATCATAGTTAACATAAGATCAAATGTGATTAACACCTTGATGCCTGAAATTTCTAATTCGAATGGTTCTAAATTAGAAATTTCGTCATTCATGCGCTCAAATTCTTGTTTTGTTAACTCGACAGTTTCTTTTGCAAATTTCAATGAAACAGGGCTACAGTATCGCGTAGAGGACGATCGAGGGTTATCCCAAACTACTTTCCGGTCGGTAATTAATCTTAATGGTACCACCGATGTTAACAAAAATGTGAGCGTCGGAGCAGCTAGGATCCATAAATTTTTGCTTGTATTCGTTAAAACCATCACAGCCCCATTTTAGTAAAAGGCTGAAATCGTTGAAACCTTCACGAACTAGATTTTCAAATTTATCTTTAACAAGTACAATCAACCGAGAGCAAGTGTGGTTCAGCAATGCTTGTAATTGAATGTTACATACAGTCTCCGTAATTTCAAAGTGCTCAAGTGATGGAAAGCACTCATTTTTCGAAGAAGATATTTTTTCATAAGAATGATATTGTATCTTCTTTTCGAAAGTTTTGCGTCGACATATATCGCCAAAGCATGCTCAATCGGAATGCTTGTCGTGCAGGTGCCTTTCTTTAGTAACGAAGCCAATTCCGCATTTCCTTCTGCTTGCAAAGCCATTCCTGCAGCAAATTTCAGTTCTTGCGGGGTAAATGATTTACGCAACACTTCTGTTTTTCGCCGCTTGGTTCGATCACAAACGTCTTTAAAATCTTTTGAAGGACGACCACCTACATTCCGCATTGTTGAAGATGATGTTGCTTCACCAAAAACGAAGAACTCTTCTAACCTAAGAAATTAAATAAAAGCAAAAAATTATCAACCGTAAAAAAAACATGAAACAATAACTACAAACCATTGCTCATTGGTCTTCAAAAACTAATCCTTTTTTCGATTCGCACTCTGCCATCTTCGTTGAAACTCCTTAAAAAGCTTGGAAACGATCTCATCACGACCTTCTACCGCACATCCAACATATAGCGACTCATATTGGTCGACAGCTTTGCGTTTCTGCTCTACACGCACATCGCTACAGTTCAGAGCACCCTCCAATAGGTCTTTTCTTTTTAAGTAAAATTCTATAAAATATAAACAAATATCACTTCTAATATAACTAGAAATTTCATTGTGTGTTATCTATACCGTTTTTCTTAGAGCACATTTCCACTAAACCACACAAAGAGTGATTAACAATTTGAAAGTATTTGCTGGAACTCTACTTTTTATCAATATGATCACCGATCACTGATGATTGTTTATCAGCAACTCCGTTCGGTATTGCGAATGTGTATTGACATTTGTTTCACTTTCGACAAGTAAAATGAGATGAGGTATCATCATTCTTTTATTCGCTGCAGCGCGCTGTATGGTATCTCTTCGACAAGTGAGAAAAAAGATCAATGTATATTATAGCCCGCACTCAGAGGAGCATGTATGAAAGCGTTGAAATGAGATTGGTTAGGAACAGTTCACATTTTACGTAGTTCACATTTTGAGACTATCTGATCCCATTGTAAATCGTAAAAGAAATGAATCCTTATATAACATCAACTTCAGCATTAACTTAGCTCTGAGTTCGCACCTTAAAAACGTCACGTGGTTTATGGACGGTCCCTAAGAATACCAATCGGTTTTGTCAGCTAACATGTGTGTGTAGCTGAATCGATCCATTGAATGAAAAACGTAGGTAATCGAACTTTTTTAATAATTTATATGATTTTATAGATTTTGGACCACCCTAAGAGCAAAAAATACACAAATTAAGTTAATTTCAATATCAATAATGATTTCAGAACCCCCTAATAACCCTTTTAATCAAAATCTCCATTCAACTAACACATCGTGATAGCATATTATTGATTACTTTTTACTTAACCCAAAATGAGCTGATTTTCATAATTTAGAACCACCCTAATATAATAAAACCAAAATATATGAAAAGTTTCATATCAGAAATACATTCAGGATACCAAAATCATCTTAACCTGTGAGTTTTAGCCATTTCGGATAACATATGAGGTTTTGTCCGACCTTTGTATGGAGGCCCGCCACTGTGCGTCCGGCGGAACAGTTACCATCAACGACTGAGCATCTGGTGGAGAAGAGTAAAGTGAGCGTGGTCCTCAAATTCATAAAAAAAAATGTCAAAACAGTCTGAAAACAGACCAGCCTTCTCCAGACCTTGCGGATAGATGAAGTTCGGAATAACTTGCGTCAGTACCGACAGCAAATCACTGAAACTGTAAGTTAGCGGACACTAGTTGGTTTCCGATCCAAAGCTGCGCTTTTATTCGGTGAAAGGGTCATCACTTGGAAAAAAATCATTCAACCGTACATTTCTGCATCGTTTGATGGTGCACTTCCAGAACCATCCAGAAGAAAGGCGATCTTTTCGGGAATGATCGAGATTGCAGCTGTGCGAAATGCGAAATGTTGTGAACACTTTCTGAGTAACTGCTTCCAAGCCATCGGGAGAGAATCGCCTGGAAGAACGCTGAATCGCACAGTGCAGCTATCGAAAGATAAGCAAACTTTGACGTTTAACATGTTGTAGGCAACATTGCCGCCACAAATGCTGCCATAAATCTGAACGGGTTAGGATCAAGCAAAATGGCTTTAAAGTTCTGTCCAGTTAGAATCCGGAATCACTTATTGTGTTGCAGCAGCACGGAAAGTGACCGCTGCAAGAATTATTTTACAGCGGTTTGTTGACCTAGGCGCCCACTTTCTGTGGTATAAATTTCACGGTGTTTCGTGCAGTGAGTCAAAAATTATTCCAGATGGAAGCCGAGAGGAAAGAAAAAATTCTGCACACCCACGTTGATGATCCAACGTGGTCCGCAATTAAAATCGCAAAAACGTTGAAAATCGCCAAATAAACCGTGTATGATGTGCTCAAACGTTTCAGGCAGCGAAAGAGCGTGGATCGAGTGCCTCAAGGTAAGCGTCGCAGTGGAACATATGACCGCAAGCTGAACCAGAAGGTGTTGAGAACCGTCAGAGCAAACCCTGGAATATCCGAGGGGGGCGACACATCTAAATCTCAATTCTAGATGCTCAAAAAATCTCACACTAGCGAATCAATCTTCGAAAAATCATCTTTCATTTCTCGCATCTACTTCCATCGTGCTTCATCTTTTTGCAGGAAATCTTCAAAATCGATATAAATCTTCCTTTTATATACTCAGCGTGCGTGCAGCTAGCCACAGCAAAACACAATCTTTTCTGCATCGTAGATAGAGTCGTACCCCTCGGGAATATCAGATAATGAAATCGCACAATAATACGCTGCTGCTCGCAGTACCGTTCGAAGAATTCGTTTGCGAGCAGGATATCGTTCTTATCGAGCCAGCAAGCAACCAAGCAGAACGTTGAAGCAAAGTTTCGTCACCAAAACTCGGGCTCGGAAATTTTACCAGCAGGTTTTGAAGAAGTACCAAGAATGCCTGCTCATCAACGATGAAACCTACGTCAAAATGGATTTCGGACAGCTTCCTGGCGAAAAATTCTACATGGCGACGGCACGAGGAGATGTTCCTGCGAAGTTTAAGTTTGCTTTTATGGACAAATTTGCCAAAAAACTGATGATTTGGCAAGGGATATGCCGCTGCGGAGCAAAGACCAAAGTTTTTGTGACGAATAAGACGATGGACTCGAAGCCGTACAAGGAAAAATGCCTCAATAATCGCGTACTACCTTTCATTAAAACCCATAAAGGTCCCGTGAAGTTTTGGCCAGATTTGGCGAGTTGCCACACAGCCATGTCACTGAAGTTATCCAGTACCATACCATCCAGCATGTACTAATTTGTAGTACAGGAAGCCATCCAGTACCATACCATCCAGAATGTATCATAAATCAACTATTGCATACTTCACGGCGTAAATGGAGCAATTGTGCTAAATTAACTTTTAAATCAAAATTTACAACCATTAATGATATTACATATAATTTAACCATGTATGGTGAGAAAACCAGTGACAAACCATTCCAGTTTTTCACCTACACACTTAGTCTAGATTACCGAAGTCAGTAAAATTTTACTGGGTTTTTGAATTGCGGATCACCCAGTAATCACCACAGCATTAATTTTCGTTACCGAACTATCAGTTAAGTCAAACTGTCAAAAACTACTGAACGTTTGGTAATCCTTTCGATTTGCATTCGGCTATATTAACTGGTAAGCCCAGTAAATGCGAACGTTATTTGCTTTGCATTTAACTGACAAGGCAGTTATTTTTTCTTAGTAAATACCATGTAAGCCAGTTAAAAAAGTTTTTGTTAGTGTTGGGAGAGAAATAATAATTTCAATTCAATAACTATTAATTGCACAGAAGAAAACACGTTTGTTGAATTATATTTTTCAGCAGTTAAAGCTGGATTTGCACTGATGGATAGTGATATTCTCCCAGGAAATAAACACCATCAGTGTTGTCTTCGCATAATTTCCCATGCACATAAAGGGGCTGGGGTGTCAATGCTTACTGTTGGGATTAAATCGTAACCTTGAAAAAGAATTATTAGTAATTATAGCAAGTTTTTTCAATATCAATGTCGAGCTTACTTCACTCCGTGATGATAAAACACACCTTTCTCAAATATTTACTGAAACATTTTTAAGAAAAAAAAACCAAGGTTGCGGAGTCGGGTCGGAGCCGGCGGCATTTTTGGTAGGTTCCGGGCTCGGAGTCACTTCAAATAGTGTTTTATCGGTGTAATAGAAAGAATACTTTTGATTTGGACATCAGATACTTCGAAAATGCCTCCGACTCCGACTCGACTCCGCAGCCGTGAAAAAAATACTTGCTTCTGGATTTTCACTGAAGCTAAAGTGACAGCTTTGAATTTTACAATTCATGGTCAGTAAAATATGTTGAGTATTTTGACGGCTGTCCAGAAAAAATCTATGATTACTTTGTGTACAGTAATTATAATTACTGACTTTACGTACAATACAGAAAATTTAGAACTTTCTGGCTTACTCAGTAATTACAAATTCTGTGCTCAGTATTTTACAATAAACGTTACCGAAGTTCAGTTTGCATTTGCTGAATGTCAGTAATTCCGCTAATTTGAACTGAATATTCAGTAAAATATTTGTTTTACGGTTCAAGCCCAGTTAAAAAAATACCGAACAACTAAATGCTGGATTAGTGTGTAGAATATTCTAGAATATCTAAACAAGACATTTAAACATTAAGACATCTTGGCTAATTGTTTTTAAATTGTTTGATTGATTTTGTTTTACTTCAAAGAGGAGTTCTTCAAAGAAATTTGAAAAATTTTCTACAAATACTTGCTGGATGGGAATACTGAGTCAAATATAAATAAAGTGATTCATTCAGAGTATTCAGCAATATCTTAAGAAGACATTTGTATACTTAAACATCATGGCTAATTGTTTTGAAATTGTCTGATTGATTTATTTTTACTTCAAAGAGGAGTTCTTCAAGGAAATTTAAAAAAAAATCTACAAATACTTGCTGGATGGGAATACTGAGTCAAATATAATTATCACATATTGACCGATAACATATTTGACTCAGTATTCCCATCCAGCAAGTATTTGTAGATTTTTTTTTAAATTTCCTTGAAGAACTCCTCTTTGAAGTGAAAATAAATCAATCAGACAATTTCAAAACAATTAGCCATGATGTTTAAGTATGCAAATGGCTTCTTAAGATATTGCTGAATACTCTGAACAAATTACTTTACTTATATTTGACTCAGTATTCCCATCCAGCAAGTATTTGTACAAACATTTTCAAATTTCTTTGAAGAACTCCTCTGTGAAGTAAAAAAAATCAATCAAACAATTTAAAAACAATTAGCCAAGATGTCTTAATGTTTAAATGTCTTGTTTAGATATTCTAGAATATTCTAGGTGAAGAACTGGAATGGTTTGTCACTGGTTTTCCCACCATACATGGTTAAATTATATGTAATATCATTAATGGTTGTAAATTTTGATTTAAAAGTTAATTTAGCACAATTGCTAAATTTACGCCGTGAAGTATGCAATAGTTGATTTATGATGCATTCTGGATGGTATGGTACACTCAAATTTATTACAAAACGAACGTAGATTAAAATTTAATCATTTTATGGTTAAGCACTGTTTATACATTGATCCGATTAAAATTTTCTTTAAAATTATACTAAGTCCGAATATTGCGCTGGGATTCGTTCAGTGTATACCGTTAATTTAGAATTTGGATGTTTG